>NW_016992657.1:0-788 GCF_001483705.2 Eufriesea mexicana | reverse complement strand
TCTATTATTCTCTACTGTGCGCTGAGGAGGCCAGAAATAGTTGTCGCGGCGCGTTAGGTTGAGTTTGGTTGCGTTTGGATATGTTACGATTGGCTAGGTTTGCAGAGGACAACTTTGACTTTAGTGATATAGTCTGCTATTAGGAGGATTTCTTCCCCTACATTGCTTTAATATTCTCAGCTTGACTCTGGAAGGGCCAGAAAAAGTGGTCCCGGCACGTTAGCTTGTATTAGGCAATGTTCGACTATGTTCTGTTGGTTTGGGTTAGGCTATGGTAGTTTCGACTTTTCTGATGTACACTGCGATTCTGTGTACTTCTGCCGTCTACTCTTCACTAATGTGTTCGGCTTGGCTCTGTGAAGGCCGACAATAGTGCTCGCGGCATGTTAGGTAGAGTTAGTTTTCGTATGGTTATGGTACGGTTTGTTAAGTTAGCAGAGGATAGCTTTGACTTTAGTGCTAAAGCCCCCTATTATGTGGACTCCTGCGCCATGCAATGCTCCAATATTTTCAGCTTGGCTCTGGCAAGGCCAGCAATAGTGGTCTCGGCAGGTTACGATGGGTCGGGCTTCGTTCTATTAGTTTCGGTTAGGCTCAGTTTGTTTCGGATAACTTTAACTTTTGCACTTTGCACTGCGATTCGGTGGCTTTCTTCGCTCTACTGTGCTCTAGTATGTCCTACTTGGCCCTGGGGTTGGCAGCAATAGCGGTCGCTGCACGCTAGGGTGAGATAGGTTACGCTTGGTAATGCCACTATTGGTTATGTTACGAGCCGGTTGCTTTGACCT
>NW_016992656.1:0-511 GCF_001483705.2 Eufriesea mexicana | reverse complement strand
CATTGCAATGCGGTAGACTTCTGCTCTCTACTCTGCTCTAGTATATTCTGCTTGGCCCTGGAATGGCCAGCAATAGAGTCCTGGGCACAGGAGTATGTGTAAGGTTACGATCGGTTATGTTATGTTATGTTAGGTTAGGACAGGATAGCCTTAACTTTTGTGCTATACATTGCTATTCGGTGGATTTCTACGTTCTACTGTGCTCTAATATGTTCTGCTTTGCTCTGGGGATGACAGCAATATTTGCCTGATCACTTGTGTTGAGTTACACTACGTTTGGATAGGCTAGGTTAGGTAAGGTTAGGGTAGGGTAACGTTCACTTTTGTGCTTTTCACTGCAATGCTGGTGATTTCTGCTCTCTCATGTGCTCTAGTATATTCTGCTTGGCTAGATGGTGGCCAGAAATGGTGGTCGCGGTACTTTATATTCAGATAGTTTACGTTTCGGTGTGTTACGGTTGGTTATGTTAGGATAGTATAGCTTTGACTTACGTGCTATACAGTGCAATGC
>NW_016992655.1:0-310 GCF_001483705.2 Eufriesea mexicana | reverse complement strand
TACGGATACAAATATTTAAAGCTGAATGTACGGTACATACTACGTCCATCAGCAGAACACTGTGGTCGTTGAAAATGCATGTTCAATGATTATGTACATCCTATATCAACCCTGGGATTACAAGAGACAGATCCGCAGCAGCTCGAGATATTATCTATTGCCACAGCGGCAATGAGTACTGCCATCATCACAGCTCCGCATCAGCTAGATATTCCGTTCCCTGATTGTATAAATTCTATTCCAATTCCAGAACGTCAAAGGACTGACCCGTTGTTATTCGAACAAATAGCTGTTGACGAAACAGTACTGA
>NW_016992654.1:0-289 GCF_001483705.2 Eufriesea mexicana | reverse complement strand
CTGTTCCAAGCAGAACATACTAGAGCACAGTAAAGCGCACAAATTCAACGTACAGCTTTTTATAACGTAAAAGTCAAAGCCATCATAATAAAACCTAACCCAAGCTATCATAACCACACGTAACCTAACCCAACCTATCGTGCCACGACCACTATTGCTGGCCACCTCAGGTTCGAGCTGAGTATGATAGAGCAATGAAAGCGCAGAAATCGAACGCATAGCAGTATATGGCACAAAAGTCAAAGCAATGTTATCCTAACCAATCCAAACGTAATATGACCGAACGTGA
>NW_016992653.1:0-614 GCF_001483705.2 Eufriesea mexicana | reverse complement strand
CCTTACTTTTTCTATGTAGGAATGGTAAACGAGGGACGCTCGTTTATTAGGGTAGACTGTCCTTGCCTGGAACTCAGGTCTAGAGGACTCGTTAGTATCTATCTGCCAGATGGGCCGTAGGAGGTCGGGGCCAGACCACGTGACGTGGCCTCGCATCCTCGCGAGAGCAACCCTTCGAAGGGGCTAACTCGGAGACAAGAATCTCCTTCATCCTTGACTTTGGGGTAGAGGAAGTCTCTCCTCCACCGTGGAGGCGTTTGTCTTCTGGACAGGACTTGCGGTGGCAAGGAATTCACAGATACGTGTGCCAGAACGGTCCAGTGTTTCTGTAACAATTGCCTAACGACGTGTATACCACGTCGTTTTCTGTGACAAAAGCATTACGACGTGCGTGACACGTCTTTCCAGCGCAAGTGGTTAAAAGGGCCCGTTCTGGAAGACACAGACAATTACAGTAAGAGTTACAGTTAGAATTACAATTAGAATTACAGTTAAAGAGGAGTCACAAAGAAGCTAGACAGCAGTGTGCAGATAACACGGAAAGTGTGTATAGAATCAGTCAGTAAAAGCCAGTCAGTAGAGATAGAGTCAGTTTGTGTTCGTAGATAGCTCAT
>NW_016992652.1:0-527 GCF_001483705.2 Eufriesea mexicana | reverse complement strand
CTGCAATTAGGTGGCTTTCTGCGCTCTCCTGTTCTCTAGTATATCCTGCTTGGCTATAGGCAAACCAGAAGCATTGGTCTCGGCGTGGTAGTCTGAGTTATGTTGCGTTTGGTTATCTTACGTTTGGTTATGTTAGGTTATGTTATGTACTATAGCTTAGACTTATGTGCTATACACTGCTATTCGGTGGACTTCTGAGCTGTACTGTGCTGTAATTTGCTCTGCGTGGTACCGAGGGGGCCAGCAATTGCACGTTATGTTGTGACATGCTTCGTTCGGCCAGGTTGGGTTGTGCCAGGTTAGGTTAAGATATCTCTTGCTTTAGTGCTTTGCAGTTCCTTGCGGCGGACTTCTGCGCTCTACGGTGCTCTAGTATATTCTGGTCGGCTCCGTGGAAGTCTGCAATGGAGGTCTTGGCACGTTTGGTCGGGTTAGGTTACATATGGGTGTGTCATGTATGGTTCGGTTGGGAGAGGGTAGCTGTGTCCTTTCTGCTATACGCTGCTATTCGCTGGATTTCTGCGCTC
>NW_016992651.1:0-538 GCF_001483705.2 Eufriesea mexicana | reverse complement strand
ATTCACTGGATAATCAGATTTTTGGGTTTTTAGAATTTTCATAATTTTTAAGATTGTTAGAATTTTCGGGATTTTCAGAATTTTTAAGATTGTTAGAATTTTCGGGATTTTCAGAATTTTTAAGATTGTTAGAATTTCCGGGATTTTCAGAATTTTTAGAATTTGCAAAATTTTGAAAACTTCAGATTTCACAGAATTCCCAGACTCCTTAGAATCCTGGAAATCCTTGGAATTTTCGGGATTCCCAGAATTCTCAAGATCGTCCAAGTCCTCAAAGTCATCAGAATTTGTTGGATGCTTAGATTTTGGGATTTTCAGAATGTTTAGAATTTTTAAGATTGTTAGAATCTTCAGGATTTTCAGGGTCTTTAAAATTTGCAGAATTTTGAGAACTTCAGGATTCTCAGAATTCCCAGACTTCTTAAAATCCTGAAAATTCTTGTAATTTTCGGGATTCCCAGAATTCTCAAGATCGTCGAAGTTCTCAAAGTCATCAGAATTTGTTGGATGCTTAGATTTTGGGATTTTCAGAATTTTT
>NW_016992650.1:0-617 GCF_001483705.2 Eufriesea mexicana | reverse complement strand
CTTAACGCCTTCAATCCAATGGCAAGTACAGCCTTCTACTTGCCAGAGAATTGGTCTTCTCAATACCAGTAATCTGTTATAGCTTGCTGAATGGGTCGCCTAACGCCTTCAACCAATGGCAAGTGCAGCCATCTTCTTGCCAGAGATTTGGTCTAATCAAAATCTATGACCTCCTGCAGCTTGGTGAATAGACCGCCTAACGCCTCCAGTCCGATGGCAAATACAGCCATCTACATGCCAGAGAATACTCAAAATCTATAAGCTGTCACAGCTTGGCGATTAGGTCGCCTAACGCCCTCAATCTAATGGCAAGTACAGCCATCTAGTTGCCGGGGAATAGGTCTATTCGAAATCTATAACCTGTTATAGCATGGTGAATAGATCGCTTTACGCCTTCAATCCAATGGCAAGTACCGCCATCAACTTGGCAGAGATTTGGTCTAATCAAAATATATAATCTGTTATAGCTTGGCGAATAGGGCGCCTAACGCCTTGAATGCAATGGCAAGTACAGCCATCTGCTTGCCAGAGAATAGGAATATTCAAAATCTGTTACATGTTATAGCATGGCGAATAGATCGCCTAACGCCTTCAATCCAATGGCAAGTACAGCCATC
>NW_016992649.1:0-616 GCF_001483705.2 Eufriesea mexicana | reverse complement strand
AGGCCAGCAAACGTGGTCTCTGCACGTTGGTCTGAGCTAAGCTACGTTCGGTTATGTTACGCTGGGTGAGGTTAGGATCAGGTAGATTAGACTTTTGGGCTCTGCCTGCCATCCACAGATATCTGCGCTCTACTGTGATTAATATTTTCCGCCTGTATCTCGGTAGGACAGCGACAGCACTCACGGCACTTAAGGATGTGTCTGGTTACGTTCGGTTTGGTCAGGTTAGGTCAATCTCGGTCAGGTTAACTTAGACCTTCTTGCTGTAAACTGTTCTCCGGTGGGTTACTGCGCTCGAATGTGCTCCAATGTCGCTACTTGGCCATGGGGAGTCCACCAATAGTGGTCGCGGCACGTTATGTTGTCGTAGGCTACGCTTGGTTAGGTCATGTTTGCCTGGGTTATGTTTGGATAGATATGCTTTTTGTGCTATGCGCTGCGTCTCTATTTTTTCAGAGCTCCTCCGTCCTCTAGCAATTACTGCTCGGCTCTGGGTAGGCCAGAAATAGTGGTCATGGAACGTCAGTTTGGGATATGTTACGTTTGGCTATGCTTGGACTGGACTTATCAGGACAGAATAGCTTTGACTTTTGTGCTATACTCTGCTACTCGGTGG
>NW_016992648.1:0-538 GCF_001483705.2 Eufriesea mexicana | reverse complement strand
TTCTGCTTGTCTCTGGGCATGTCAGCAATGGCGCTGCGGGCACGAACATTTGAGCTAGGCTCGCTTGGAGATGATACGTTTGGTTAGGTTAGGATAGCGTAGCTTTGACTTTTGCGCTATACACCGCCTACACCGCTGTTAGGTGGATTCCTGCTCCCTTCGTTGCTCTAGTGTAACCTGCTCGGCTCTTGTGAGGACAGCATAGCGGCCGTGACGCGATATGTTGAGATATGTTACGTTTGGTCATTATGGCATAGACTTCTGTGTTATACAATGCTATTCGGTGGTTTCTGCGATCTGCTCATCTCTAATAGCTTCTGCTTGACTCTGGGGAGGCCAGCAATAGATGCCTCGGCTCGTTACATTTAGTTACTCTGCGTTTGGTTAGGTTAGGTTAGGCCATATTAGTTTAGGGTATCCTTGACATTTGTGCTATACACTGCCATTCCGTGGATTTCTGCACTGTATATTGCTATTATGTACTCTGCTCCACCATCGGTTTGCGAGCAATAGAGATCGCCTCACGTTAGGTTGAGTT
>NW_016992647.1:0-947 GCF_001483705.2 Eufriesea mexicana | reverse complement strand
AGATTAGCGGAATGTATTAGAGCACGGTAGAGCGCAGAAGACCACCGAACAGCAGTGTATAGCTCAAAAGCAGAATCTATCCTATCCTAACCGAGCCAAACGTAACGTTGCCAAACGCCACATATCTGAGACTAACTTGCCGAGACCAATACTGCTGGCCTCCCCTCTGCGAAGCAGAATATACTAGAGCACAGTTGAGCGCAGAAATCTACCGAATAGAAGTGTAAAGCATAAAAGTCAAAGCCAACCTCTCCTAACCTTACCTATCGTAACGTAGCCAAACGTATCCTGCCTGAACCTATTGTGCCAAGACCACTATTACTGGCATTTCCATCGCCAAGCATAGCATACTAGAGCACAATAGAGCGTAGAAATCCATCGAATAGCAGCGAATACCATGTGCGTCAAATCTATCCAAACCTAACCCAAACAAATGTAACGTAACCAAACGTAGACTAACGCAACCTAACTGAACGAGGCCACTGTTGCGGACCTCCACAGAAACAAGCAGAACACACTAGAGCACTGTAGAGCGCAGAAGGTCACCAAATAGCAGTGTTTAGCGTAAAAGACGGAGCCATCCTCATCCAACGTAACCTCACGTATCCGAACCAAACGTAACATAACGCAACCTAACTCGCCGCGGCCACTAGTTCTAGCATTCCCAGATCAAAGTGCAGGGAATATTAGATCAGAGTAGAGCGCAGAAATCCACAGAATAGCAGAGTACAGTACAAAAATCTGAGCTACACTATCATGACATGACCAAGCGCAACATAAGCGAACGCGGCTTAACGAAACTTATCGTGCCGAGGCCTACGTTGCTGGTCTCCCCGTCGCAAAGCAGAGCATATTAGAGCACAGTAGAGCACAGGAATCTACCACATAGCAGTGTATAGCACAGAAGTCAAAGCTATCCTATCCTAACCCAACAAGACGTGACTCAC
>NW_016992646.1:0-543 GCF_001483705.2 Eufriesea mexicana | reverse complement strand
AGTGCCGTGCGCAACGCCCAGCCACCTTAAATAGAGCAGCGCGCTCCAGGAGCGGGCAGTCTAAGTCAGTCTATCAAAGAGAGTTAGTCTACGTCAGTTGGTCTACACCAGTCTAGAACAGTCAGTCAGTGTCAGTCAGTCGTTAGCTTCAGTTCGGTCTTGCGTCTAATTATAACCGCGACGTACCTTGTAACTTATATTGTACTACAGTCAAAGAATATACTTCTACTACCATATTATATTATACAACGAGTGCCGTTCTTTGCGAGACCTTCTATCCAAGTTATACTCCTTCAACAACCTAGAGGGAAATTGCGAGCCCTCAGCCTGAAGCAACACAGTTCGACTCCTCTCCAACCGATCAACGTCGTCGTGCTGCGCCCACATCGTCCACCCAGTCTGGACTCCGCCAGCCCGATCGTCCTACACGCCTGTTGTACTACGAGGCTCCTCCACGTCTCATCTACCAGCTACGAGCTTCCATACGACACGCTATACACCAACTGCAAGTCCCTCGATCTCTAAGGCTTGCGGCAACTCAGT
>NW_016992645.1:0-606 GCF_001483705.2 Eufriesea mexicana | reverse complement strand
ATAGCAGAGAAATCCACCGAATAGCATTGTACAGCGCAAGAGTTAAAGCAATCCTGACCAAACCTGGCATAACCCAACCTAATCGAACGTAGCATAAACCAACGTAATCTGAAGAAGCCACTACAGCTGTCCTTCGCAAAGCCAAGCTGAAAATACCATAGCACTCTGGAGCGTAGAAATCAACCGAATAGCTGTCTATAGCACTAAAGTTTCAAAGCCATCCCCTCCTAAAATATCCAATCGTAACATAACAAAACGCAACATAACACAACCTAACGTACCGAGGCCGCTATTCCTCTACTTCCCACAGCCAGGCTGAAAATATTAGGGCATTGTATGGCGCAGAAATCCACCCAATAGCAGGTTATAACGATGAAGGCAATCCGCCCCTAACCTAACAAACCGTAACATAACCGAACGTAACGTATCTCAAACTAACGTGCCACGACTAGTACTGCTGGCCTTCCCAGAGCCAAGCAGAGCACATAAGCGGAGAGAAGAACTCAGAAAGCCATAGAATCGCTGTTACATCAGGAGTGTCAGTGCTACCCAGTCTAACTGAAAACAACGGAATACAGCCAGACACAGCCTAACGCAACCCAACGT
>NW_016992644.1:0-579 GCF_001483705.2 Eufriesea mexicana | reverse complement strand
TTCGGTTAGGTCTGGATAGCTTCGTCTTTCGTCGTATACACTGCTATTCGGAGGATTTCCCTGGCCTACTGTGCTCTACCCTTATCTGCTCGACTCTGGGAAGTCCAGCAATAGTGGTCGTGGCTCGATATGTTTGGTTGAGCTGCGTTTGGTCATGTTACGCTTGGGTAAGTTATGATAGAGTGGCATGGAATTTTTGATAATCACTACGTTGCGGTGGATTTCCGCGCTCTACGTTGCACTACTATACTCTGCCCGTCTATGGGAGGCCGGCAACAGTGGCCTCGGCAAGTTCGATCTTGTTAGGCAAAGTTTGGTTAGGTTATATTGTTCTGTGTTAGGCTAGGATTGCATTGACTTGCGTGGTATACGCCGCCATTTGGTGGATTCCTACGCTCTACATAGTTCTAACATGCCCTGCTTGTCTCTGGGGATGCCAGCAATGCTAGTCTCAGAACATTATATTCAGTTCGGCTACGTTCGGATACGTTAGGTTACTATATCTGCCACTTGTGAGCTCTACACTGCAATGCGGCTGATTACTGCGATCTAGTGTGTTCTAGTATATTCTGCTTGGCT
>NW_016992643.1:0-217 GCF_001483705.2 Eufriesea mexicana | reverse complement strand
ATCTTTCCTCCTTATTTATGCAAGAAAGTCAGCTCACCACGATATTAGTCGAAAATGTCATTAAAATCGTATTCTCCACATAGATTCTATAGCATTGCTACGGCTATAGCACGCCAATAGTATCTCTCATCATTATTTGTGCAAGAAAGTTAGATCACCACGACATAGGTCGAAAATGTCAAAAAAATTTAATTTTCCAGCCAAACTCTATATCATT
>NW_016992642.1:0-385 GCF_001483705.2 Eufriesea mexicana | reverse complement strand
AGAGCAATGTAGAGCGCTGGAACCGAATAGAGGTATATAGCACAAAAGTCAAAGCTAACCTACCAAAACCTAGCCAAACCTAACACAACCAATCGTGACATAACGCCACCTAACCTGCCGCGACCACTATTCCTGGCGTCACCAGAGGCAAGCAGGTTGTAATTGCGCACAGTAGGGCGCAGATGTCCATAGAATAGCAGAGTGTAGCACATAAGTCAATGCTTCCCTAACGTAACACAACGCATCCTAACCTAGCCAAACGTATTTTATCACAACCTAACTTGCCGCGACCACTGTTGCTGGCATCCCGAGAGTCGAGCAGAGTATAGTAGAGAAATGTAGAGCGCAGAAATCCACCGAAGTGCAGTGTTTAGTACAAAAGTCT
>NW_016992641.1:0-1168 GCF_001483705.2 Eufriesea mexicana | reverse complement strand
TCACCACGATATTAGTCGAAAATGTGAGTAAAATTGAATTTCCCATGCAGATTCTATAGCATTACAATGGAAATAGCAGGACAATAGAATCTCTCCTACTTATTTATGCAAGAAAGTTACCTCACCACGATATTATTCGATAATGTCAATAAAATTGAGTTCCCCAGCCAGTTTCTATTGCACTGCCATGGCCATAGAACGCCAATAGAATATTTCCTCCTTATTTATGCGAGGAGCTTAGCTCACCAAAATATTATCCGAAAAAGTCAATAAAAATGAATGTTCCGGACAGGTTCTATAGCATTAGAATGGCTATTGCTCGCCAATAGAACATTTCGTTCTTATTAATGCAAGAAAGTTAGCTCCCCACGATATTAGTTGAAAATGTCAATAAAATTGTATTTTCCATCCAGACTATATATCATTGCAATGACTAAAGCAGGCTAATATTATCTTTCCTCCTTATTTACGCAAGAAAGTTAGCACACCACGACGATAGTCGTATATGTGAATAAAATTGAAATTTCAAGACAGATTCTATAGCATTGCAACGGCTATAGCACGCCAATGGTATATTTCCTCCTTATTTACGCAAGAAAGTTAGCTCACCACGACAATTGTCGTATATGTGAATAAAATTGAAATTTCCAGACAGATTCTATAGCATTGCAATGGCTATTGCACGCAAATAGAATCTTTCCTCCTTATTTATGCAAGAAAGTTAGCTCACCACGAGTTTATTCGAAAATGTCAATAAATGTGAGTTTTCCATCCAAATTCTATTGCACTGCAATGGCCATAGCACGCCCATTGAATATTTGCTTCTTATTTATGCAAGGAGCTTAGCTCACCACAATATTGTCCGAAAAAGTCAATAATAATGAATGTTCCGGACAGGTTCTATAGCATTACAATGGCTATAGCACGCCAATAGAATCTTCCCTCCTTATTTAAGCAAGAAGGTTACATCACCACGATATTATACGAGAATGTCAATAAAATTGAATTTTCCATCCAGTTTCTATAGCACTGCAAGGGGTATAGCGCGCCAAAGGAATTTTTCCTCCTTATTTACGCAAGAGAGTTAGCTGACCAGGACAATAGCCGTATATGTGCACAAAATTGAAATTTCCAGCCAGATTCTATAGCATTGCAATGGCTATAGCAC
>NW_016992640.1:0-233 GCF_001483705.2 Eufriesea mexicana | reverse complement strand
GGATGTCAGCTCACCATGATATTAGTCGAAAATGTCAATAAAATTGAATTTTCCATCCTGACTGTATAGAATTGCAATGACTATAGCACGCCAATAGAATTCTTCCTCCTTATATATGCAAGAAAGTAATCTCACCACGATATTCGTCGAAAATGTCAATGAAATTTAATTTTCGAGGCAGATTCTACAGCATTGCATTGGCTATAGCTCGCCAGTAGAATCTTTCCTCCTTA
>NW_016992639.1:0-604 GCF_001483705.2 Eufriesea mexicana | reverse complement strand
GGAATAGCGGTGTATATCACAAAAGTCGGAGCAGCCTATCCTAACCTAGTCAAACGTATCACAACCTAACGTAACCTAACTGAACCCAAGATGACGAGAACACTATTGCTGTCCTCGACAAAGACAAGCCGAATTTACTAGAGCACAGTGGGGCGCTGAAATCCACCGCAATACAGTGTATAGTACAAAAGTGGAAGATATCCTAACACAAATTGACCAAACCGTATCTAACTAAACGTAGCGTAACTCAACATATCGTGCTGCAACTACTGCGCCTGGCGTCCACACAGCCTAGCAGAATATAGTAGAGAAAAGTACAGCACAGAAATACACCGAATAACAGTGTACGGCACGAAAGACAGAGGTATCCCAACCAAGCATAGCCTAACCAAACTTAACCAAACGTAACCAAACCAGACTTGACGTGCCGCGACCACTTTTGCTCGCCTCCCCAGAGTCGGGCTGAGTGTATTAGTGCAAGGTAGTGCGTAGAAATCCTCCGAATAGCATTTTACAGCACAAAAGTCAGAGGTACCTTATCCAAACATAGCCAAGCACAATAAGACCAACCGTAACGTAACTCAACCTAACGTGCCTAGACCAC
>NW_016992638.1:0-504 GCF_001483705.2 Eufriesea mexicana | reverse complement strand
CAGGTTTTGTCTGGGTATGTTTGACTTTTATGCTATACACTGCAATACGGTGGAATTCTGCGCGGTATTGCCCTGTAGTATTTTCTACTTGGAAATGAGGAGGCCATCAGTAGTAACCTCTGCACGTTAGGTTGAGTTATGCTACGTTCGGGTAAGCTACATTTGGTGAGGGCAGGATAGTATATTTTAGACTTTTGTGCTATACATAGCTATCCGCGGATATCTGCGCTCTACTTCTAGTATGTTCTGCTCGGCTCTGGGGAGGCCAAAAATATTGGTCTCCTCTCGCTACGTTGAGCTTCTCTACGTTCGGTTAGGTCAGGCAAGGTCAAGTTAGGTTCGGGTATCTTTCACATTTGTGCTATACAAAGCTATCCGGTGGACTGCTGCTTTTTACTTTGCTCTAGTATATTCTGCTTTCCTTTGCAGGGGCCAGCAATTGTGGTCTGGGCGAGTTAGGTTCAGACATGTTACGTATGCTTTTGTTACGTTTGGCTATGTTAG
>NW_016992637.1:0-569 GCF_001483705.2 Eufriesea mexicana | reverse complement strand
CCTGACCTGACCTGACCTAATGTGACCTAACCTAACCTAACCTAACCTAACCTAACATAACCTAACTTGACCTGACCTGATCTTACCTGGCCTGACATGGCCTGGCGTGAGGTTACCTAACCTATCCTGGCCTGGCCTGACCGAACCTGTCCTCTCCTGACCTGACCTGACCTGACTTCACCTGACCTGACCTGACCTAACCTGACCAGACCCGGAGTGTCCTGACCTGCCCTTAGCTGAACTGGCCTGACCAGTCATGGCCTTACCTGGCCTGGCCTGGCCTGGACTGAACTGTCCTGACCTGACCGGGCCTGACCTTCCTGACCTCTCCTGGCCTGACCTGACATGTCCTGACCTGACCTGACTTGACATGACCTTACCTGGCTTGACATGGCCTGGCCTGATGTGACCTGTCCTACCCTGGCCTGACCTGACCGAACCAGACCTCTCATGACCTGACCTGCCATGATTTTACCTGACCTGACCTGACCTAACCTGACCAACAAGGAATGTCCAAGCCTGCCCTGACTTGAACTGACCTTACCTGTCGGGACCTTACCTGTCCTGGC
>NW_016992636.1:0-291 GCF_001483705.2 Eufriesea mexicana | reverse complement strand
AGCTCACCAAAATATTAGACGAAAATGTCAATAAAAATGAATTTTTCAGCCGGATTCTGCAGCATTTCTGCGGGTATAGCACGCCAATAGAATCCTTCCGCCTTATTTATGCAAGAAAGTTAGCTCACCGCGATATTAGCCAAATATGTCAATAAAATTAAATTTTCCAGGCTGATTCTTCTGCATTGCTGTGGGCATAGTACGCCAAAAGGATCTTTCCTTCATACTTATGCCAGCAAGCTAGCTCACCTCGATATTAGTCGAAAATTTCAATAAAATTGAAGTTTCCAG
>NW_016992635.1:0-1093 GCF_001483705.2 Eufriesea mexicana | reverse complement strand
ACTAGCCAAACATAAACGAACGTCGCATAACTGAACATAACTCGCGGCGACCACTGCTGCTGTTTTCCCCAGAGCCAGGCAGAGTATAGTAGAGCACAGTGGACCACAGGAACCCACCAGATAACAGTGTTTTAACAGTGTATGGCACGAAAGTCATAGCTATCCAAACCAAGCTTAACCTAACCTTATGTGACGGAACATAACCAAACCCAAAGTAACGTGCCACGAACACTATTGCACGCCTCCCCTGAGTCGAGCAGCGTATAGCACAGCAATGTAGATCGCAGAAATCCACCGAATAGCTGTGTGTAGCACATGAGTCAAATATGTCTTAACTAAGCCTTCCTAACTTACCTTAACAAAGCATGTCATAACTCAACTTAACGTGCCGCGACCACTATTAATGACCACCACAGAACCAAGAAGAACATACTAGGGCGCAGCAGAGCGCAGATGTCCACCGAATAGCAGCCAACGGCACAAAAGTCTAAGTTACTCTGTCCTAATATAGCCGTAATAGTCAAATGCGAACGTAACCACACTCAAACTATCTTGACGCGACCGCTATTCCTCGCCACCACAGAGTCGAGAATAGTACAGTATAGCAACGTAGGGCGCAGAAATCTACCGAATATCAGTTTATGTAGCAAAAGTCGAGGATACCATAGCCCAACCTGGCCTATACTAATCTACCCGAACGTAGCATAACTGAACATAACGTGCCTCGACCACTATTGGTGGCCTACCAATGGACCCGCAGGATATAGTAAAGCACATTACAGCGCAGAAATTCTCCGAATGACAGTGTTTAGCACGAAAGTCTATGATAACATGACAGAGCTTAGCCTAACCAGATCCAACGAAACGTGGTCAAACACAAGCTAACGTGACGGGTCAACAATTACTGGCCACCACAGAGCCAAGCAGAATATATTGCAGCACAGCAGAGCGCAGAAGTCCACCGCATTGCTGTGCAAATCAAAAAGTCAATGTAGCATATACATCCTAGCCAAACGTGAAATGTCCAAATGTAACATAACACAACCTAACATGACGAGACAACCATTGCTGACATACACAGGGACAAGTAGAG
>NW_016992634.1:0-319 GCF_001483705.2 Eufriesea mexicana | reverse complement strand
TGCTCGAATCTGGGAAGGCGAGCAATGGTGGCCGCGGCACGTCAGGTTGAGTTATGTTACGTTAGCTTTGGTCTGGTATGATATATTTGGTCCTGGTGGCTTTAAGCTTCGTACTGTACACTGCTATTCGGCGGGCTTCTGTGATCTACTGCGCTCTACTACATTCTGCTTGGCTCCGGTGAGTCCAGGAGCAGTGGACGCGGCAAAGTTATTTTGTGTTTCTCTACGTTTGGTTAGATTAAGTTAGGTCGGGTTTTGTCAGAATATCTTCGACTTTTGCGCAGTTCACTGGATTGCGGTGGATGTGTGCGCACTACTG
>NW_016992633.1:0-259 GCF_001483705.2 Eufriesea mexicana | reverse complement strand
CACTATACTCGACTCTGGGGTGGCCTGTAATAATGGCCTCGACACGTTAGTTTGAGTTAGGCTGCGACCGCTTTTGTTTGGATAGGAAAGCATAGCCTTTTGTGGTGTACACTGTTATTCCGTGGACTCCTTCGGTCTACCGTGCTTCACAGTAATCTGCTTAGTCGAGGGGCGTCCAACAAGAGTGGTCGCATCTGGTTA
Source organism: Eufriesea mexicana (assembly GCF_001483705.2). Taxonomy (NCBI): domain Eukaryota; kingdom Metazoa; phylum Arthropoda; class Insecta; order Hymenoptera; family Apidae; genus Eufriesea; species Eufriesea mexicana. Next base: position 58 of record NW_016992633.1, on the reverse strand, counting down.
GGTTCATTTAGGTTACGTTTGGTTACGCTACGATTGGTTAGGTTAGCGGGGGCTAGAT
>NW_016992632.1:0-1226 GCF_001483705.2 Eufriesea mexicana | reverse complement strand
TTAATTCCAATATATATTTATTACTAAGGAGTTTACAGCTAAAGTGACTTAAGAGTGTTGAATGACCAACGTTGACTCTTAGTCACTGAAAGGACCTAGCTGATAGAGGCAGGTCTGCGTCAGAGTTCAAAACATCCTACTCGTTCCTACCTTGACTAAGGGCCAATGATCATTTTCAGCCCTCTAAAGAGTAAGAATATATAAGCACCTCCGAGAGCCGTACGAAGGCAGTTAGCATTCGGTTTTTTGACGCAAATCTTTTGAAAAAAAAAAATGTAAGGGAAAAACTGACTATCGCAATAGAGCTTGCAATTCTTTGAGAAGAGAGCTAAGAAGAAGAAAAATTAAGAGGTAGCGCTTGTCTTAATTTTGTATTCAATTTTTGTGGCCTGTGACTATAGTCACCTGTTATATGCAGATGGCGTCTCGTGGCCGGTGACTATAGTCACCCGTAGTAGCGAATGGGTCAAACCTTGCACTCTGTCTTCTTTCACACTCGTTTCGCTTATTTCTCATAACCTCGCTCTCGGCGGATCACGTGCCCTAAACACTCAGGCGCCTTTCACTCTTCACTTTCATTCGATATAGTCATAAATATCCCCTTCATCCGATCCTTGCACGCGGTCACTCGTCCCTCCACTTGCACTTCAGTCTAATCATTCAGCCTGATCCTAGGTTGCTGTTTATTGCCTGTCATCAGCTAGGTAAGCCCAAGTGTTCCTTGGAATTAACTCTCAAACCTACTATTCCTACATTTATTACTCGATGATCACGCCACGGTGGATCATTTCTCCTAAGTGATCAATCCGAATCCAGTTTCACCCTCGACGCGGTGGAGCCGAATCGAAGATCCCGATCTCGGAGGGTGAACTCGAGGTAGCCCGAAGGGTAAAAAATTCTCGCTACGTGATCGTTTTGCCGATCTCGCGCGAGTGCTCGAAAAATTCCGCTCGCCGATGTGCGTCCAAGTCGCTACAGCGCGGGCCACGAGTCGGCCATTTATTTCCAACGGAGATCAACCCCTGGCACGCAAACGCACGCGTGTACAGCCTTAACGGCATTTGCTATTCACCGAGCAACGGATACTCGAGGTCTACAGAGAAAAGCTTTTTCAGAGTAAAGGGCCCGTTGTATATACCACTGTCCGCGTTATTTGCTTTGCGAGTTCCTCGAGCGGGACTCGCCGCCCCCCGACGTTCTTCGATTATGAATGCAACGAACCGAGC
>NW_016992631.1:692-1037 GCF_001483705.2 Eufriesea mexicana | reverse complement strand
TCCTTATTTATGCAAGGATGTCAGCTCACCACGATATTCGTCGAAAATGTCTATAAAATTGAATTTTGCATCCAGATACTATAGAATTGCAATGGCCACAGCTGGCCAATAGAATCTTTCCTCCTAATTTATGCAAGAAAGTCACCTCAACACGATATTAGTCGAAAATTTCAATAAAATTGAATTTTGCACACAGATTCTATAGCACTGCAATGGCTATAGTGCGCCAATAGAATCTTTCCTACTTGATTATGCAAGGATGTCGGCTCACCACGACGTTAGTCGAAAATGTCAATAAAACTGAATTTTCCATCCAGATACTATAGAATTGCAATGGCTATAGCT
>NW_016992631.1:0-603 GCF_001483705.2 Eufriesea mexicana | reverse complement strand
TTCGAGGCAGACTCTATAGCACTGTAATGGCTATAGCACGGCAATAGCATCTTTCCTCCTTATTTATACAAGAAGGTTAGCTCACCACGATATTGGTCGAAAATGTAAATAAAATTACATTTTCCAGTCAGTTTCTGTAGCATTGGACTGGCTATATCTCGCCAGTAGAATCTTTCCTCCTTATTTATGCAGGTATGCCTGCTCACCACGATATGAGTCGAAAATGTCAATAAGCTTGCATTTTCGAGGCAGATTCAAAAGCATTGTAATGGCTACAGCACGGCAATAGTATGTTTCCTCCTCATTTATACAAGAAAGTTACCACACAACGATATAAGTCGAAAATGTCAATAAAATAGATTTTTCCATCCAGATACTATAGCATTGCAATGGCTATGACTGGCCAATAGAATCTTACCTCCTTATTTTTGCACGAAAGCTGTCTCACCACGATATTAATCGAAAATGTCAATAAAATTAAATTTTCGTGGAAGATTCTATAGAATTTCAAAGACTATAGAACGCCAATTCGTATCTTTGCGCCCTATTTATACAAGAAAGTTAGCTCACCACTATATTAGCCGAAAATGTCAATAACATTGA
>NW_016992630.1:0-656 GCF_001483705.2 Eufriesea mexicana | reverse complement strand
TAGCACGCCAATAGAATCTTTCATCCTTATTTATGCAAGAAAGTTAGCTCACAACGTTATTAGCCTAAAATGTCAATAAAATTTAATTTTCCAGCATGTCTCTATAGTGCAGCAACGGCTATAGCACGCCAATTGAATCTATCCTTCTTATTTATGCATGAAAGATAGCTCGTGATCACCGCGACATTAGTCGAAAATGTGAATAAAATTGAATCCCTCAGCCAGATTGTATAGCATTGCAATGGCTATAGCACGCCAATATAATCTTTCCTCCTTAGATATGCAAGAAAGTTTGCTCACCTCGTTACTGGCCGAAAATGTAAATAAAATAGAATTTTCCAGCCACATTATATAGCATTGCAATGGCAATAGCACGCCAATAGTATCCTTCCTCCTTGTTAACGCACGAAAGATAGCTCACCGCAGTATTAGTCGAAAATGTCAATAAAACTGAATTTTCCAGGCAGTTTCTATAGCACTGCAAGTGTTATTGCACGCCAATAGAATATTTCCTTCTTATTTATGCAAGGAGCATATATCACCACAAAATTATCAGAAAAAGTCAATAAAAATGAAAGTTCCAGACAGGTTCAATAGCATTACGATGGCTATAGCACGTCAATAGAATCTTTCCTTCTTATTTATGCAAGAAAGAT
>NW_016992629.1:0-735 GCF_001483705.2 Eufriesea mexicana | reverse complement strand
GGTTAGCTGACCACGATGTTGGTGGAAAATGTCAATAAAATTGAATTTTCCAGCCAGATTCTACAGCATTGCAACAGCTGCAGCACGCCAGTAGAATCTTTCCTCCATATATAACCCAGAAAGGTAGGTCACCACGATATTAGTCGATAAAGTCAATAAAAATGAACTTTCCAGGCAGAATCTGTAGCATTGCAATGGCTATAGCACGCCACTTGTATCTTTCCTCCTTATTAATGCACGAAAGTTAGCCCACTACGATATTAGTTGAAAACGTCAATAATATTTAATTTTCCAGACAGATTCTATTGCATTTCAATGGCTATACAACGCCAATAGTATCTATCGTGCTTATTTATGCAAGGAAGTTTGGTCAACACGATAATAGTCGAAAACGACAATAAAATGGAATTTTCCAGCCAGATTCTATATGTTTGCAATGACTATAGTACGCCAGTAGAATTTTTCCTCCTTATCTCCTTATATATGCAAGAAAGTTAGGACACCACGATATTAGACGAAAATGTCCATAAAATATTTTTTCCAGCCAGATTCTATAGCATTGCCATGGCTATAGCACGCCAATATAATATTTCATCCCTATTTATGCAAGTGGGTTTGTTCACCTCAATATTAGACGAAAATGTCGATAAAATCGAATTTTCCATTCAGATTCAATGGAATTGCCGTGGCTATAGCGCGCCAATAGTATCTTTCCTCCTTGCTTATTCAAGAAAG
>NW_016992628.1:0-508 GCF_001483705.2 Eufriesea mexicana | reverse complement strand
AAAAATCTATGGAATTGCAGTGTACAGCAGAAAGGTCGAAGCAATCCAAACCTAACACAAACAGACATAACCTAACCGAACGTATAATATCACAACCTATCGCGCCGAGACCATTATTACTGGTTTCCCATTCCCCAGAGCGAAGCAGAACATACTGGAGCACAGTAGAGCGATGAAATCTACCGAACAGCAGCGTACACCGCGAAAGTCAAATCTCTCCAAATCTAAGCCTAACGATCTGCACGGAAACAAACGTAACCTAACTCGACATAACAGGCCGAGACCAATACATCTGGCATCCCCATAGCCAAGCTGAATAAAATAGAGCACAGTAGAGCGCAGAGGTTCAACGTATAGCTGTGTCTACCACAAAGGTCAAAGCTATCCAATCCTAACACAATCAAACGTAACCTAACCGAACGTAGCCTATCTCTAGCTGTCGTGACACCACCACCATTGCTGGCCTCTCCAGAGGCAAACAGATGTTAGTACGGCAATGCAGAGTGCA
>NW_016992627.1:0-522 GCF_001483705.2 Eufriesea mexicana | reverse complement strand
AAGTTAGCTCATCTCGATATTAGTCGAAAATGTCAATAAAATTGAGTCTGCCAAGCTCATTCTATATCATTGCAATCGCTATAGGAGGCCAGTAGAATCATTCCTCCTTATTTATGCAAGAACGGTAGCTCAACCCCATTTTAGTGGAAGATGTCAATAAAATTGTATTCTCCAGCCAGATTCTACTGCACTTGAGCGGCTGTAGCACGCAAATAGAATCTTTCCTCCTTATTTATGCAAGAACGGTAGCTCAACCCCACTTTAGTGGAAGATGTCAATAAAATTGTATTCTCCAGCCAGATTCTACTGCACTTGAGCGGCTGTAGCACGCAAATAGAATCTTTCCTCCTTATTTTTGCGAGAAAGTTAACTCACCACGATATTTGTCGAAAATGTCAATGTAGTTGAATTTTCCAGCCAGCGTCTGCAGCACTGCAATGGCTATAGCACTCCGAACGGATCTTTTCCCCTTACCTATGCAACGAAGTTAGCTCACCACGAAATTAGCCGAAAATGTCAATA
>NW_016992626.1:0-827 GCF_001483705.2 Eufriesea mexicana | reverse complement strand
CTTTTCAGCTATACACTGCGATTCCATAGATTTCTACTGTCTACACCACACGGACGTGTTCTGTGTGGCTCTGGAGAGCCAAGCAATGGCGGCAGCTTCACGCTAGGTTGAGATATGTTACGTTTGGTCGCGTCTGGGCTAGCTAATACTTTTGGACCATGCACTGCTCTTCGGCGGATTTCTGCGGCCTTCTGTACTATAATGCGATCTGCTTGGCTCTTGGGAGGTCATCAACTGTGGTCTCTCCACGTTAGTTTGAGTTAGCCGACGTTAGGTTAGGTTATGTTAGGTTGGGTTAAGTGAGGTCAGGGTACCTTTCACTTTTGTGCTATGGACTGTAGTGCGGTCGATTCCTACGCTCTCCTGAGCACTAGGATATTCTGCTTGTCTCTGCGGAGGCCAGCAATTGTAGCATCGGAAAGTTAGTTTGAGCTGTGTTACGTTTGGTTAGGTTAGGAAAGGATAGATCTGGCTCTTGTGCTATACACTGCTATGAGACGGATTTCAGCGCTCTTCTGTGCTCTAGTATGCGCTGCTTGGTGCTAGGGTGGACAGCAATTGTGGTCTCGGCACGTTCGTGTGAGTTAGGCTACGTTTCGGTTAGGTTTCGCCAGGTTAGGATAGGATAACTCTAGCTCCTGTGCTATAAACTACTTTTCGGTGGATTTCTGCGCTCTACTGTGCTCTAGCATGCTCTGCTTTGAGCTCAGGGCCAGCAATTGCGGTCTCGGCGCGTTTGGTTGTGTTAGGCTACATATGGCTATTTTGCGTTTGGTAAGGGTAAGATAGTAGGGCCTTGACTTTAGTGCTATACACTACCATTCGGT
>NW_016992625.1:0-314 GCF_001483705.2 Eufriesea mexicana | reverse complement strand
TTGTTAAATTTCTAACTGAAAGGTACGGTCTTTAAAGTAGGTTTCAAGTTTTATTGCGGTTAAAAACAGTGGGAATTTGATCACGATGTCCATGGATTGTCATTAGGAGATTCGTGATTTTTCGAAAATTTGCGATAAAAATTTCCGTTTCGAGGAAATCGAGTGATGATTATTAAATTTCTAATTAAAAAGTACGGTCTTTAAAATAAGTTTCGTGTTTTATTGCGGTTAAGAGAAGTGGAAATTTGATAACTATGTCAATAGACTGTCATAAGGGATTCGTGACTTTTTGAAAATTTCGGATAAAAATTTTC
>NW_016992624.1:0-601 GCF_001483705.2 Eufriesea mexicana | reverse complement strand
CTATCCTAACCAGACATATCCTAACCTAGCCAAGCCAACCGTAACCAAACTCAACCTAGCGTGACGAGGACACACTTGCTGGCCTCGCCAGAGACAAGCAGAGCGTACTAGAGCACACTAGAGCGCAGGAATTCAACTTACAGCAGTGTAAAGCACAAAAGTCAACGCTACCCATACCTTTCCTACCCAAAACTAACATAAACTAACCGAACGTAGCCTAACTCAAACTAACGTGCAGAGAACACTCTTACTGGCCTCCCCAGATTCGAGCAGGATATACTAGAGCACAACAGTGCGTAGAAAACCACTGAATAACAGTGCGCACCACGAAAGTCAAATCTATACAAACCAAACCCAAGCTAACGTAACGTAACCAATCGTAGCCACAATACACCTAACGGGCCAAGACCACTATTACTGGTGTCCCCAGAGAGGAAGATGGTATAGTATAGCAACGTAGAGCGCAGAAATCCACCGCACAGCAGCATATAGCACAAAAGTCGAAGTTACCCTATCCTAACCTAACCAAGCGTGACACAAGCGGACGTAACGTAACCCAGACTGACGTGCCATGGAAGCTTTTGTTGGCCCCACGAGGACT
>NW_016992623.1:0-641 GCF_001483705.2 Eufriesea mexicana | reverse complement strand
TGGTGACCTTACTTTCTTGCATATATCAGGAGGAAAGATTCTACTGGCGTGCTATAACCATTGTGATGCTATAGAATCTGCCTGGAAAATTGAATTCTGTTAACATTTTCTGCTAATATCGTGGTGGGCTAACTTTCTTGCATAAATATGGAGGAGAGACTCAAGTGGCGTGCTACAGCCATTGCAATGCTATAGGATCTGGCTTGAGGATCCATTTTTATTGACAACTTCGACTAATATCGTTGTGAAATAACATTCTTGTATGAATAATAATGAAATATTCTATTGGCGAGCAATAGTTATCGTAATGCTATATAATCTGGCTAGAAAATTCAATTTTACTGCCATTTTCTACTAATATCGTGGTGCGCTAACTTTCTTGCATAAAGAATGAGGAAGGATTCTATTGGCGTGCCATAGCCATTGCAATGTTATAGAATCTTGCTGGAAAATACAATATACAATTTTATTGACGTTTTCGACTAATATCTTGGTGAGCTACCTTTCTTGCATAAATAAGGAGGAAAGACTCTATTGGCGTGCTATAGTCATAGCGATGCTACAGAATCAGGCTGGAGAATTCAATTTTAATGACATTTTCGGCTAATATCGTGGTGACCTAACTTTCTTGCATAAATAAG
>NW_016992622.1:0-677 GCF_001483705.2 Eufriesea mexicana | reverse complement strand
TAGGCAATGTCTGGTTTGGATGGCTTCAACTTCTGTGCTGTGCGCTGCTATTCGGTGGATTACTGCGATCTAGTGTGCTCTCGTATGTCCTGCTTAGCTGTGGGGAGTGCATCTGTAATAGCCCCTGCACGCTAGTGTTACGTTACGTTTAGTTATGTTACGTTCGGTTAGGTTGGGTTGGGCTATGTTTCGTTAGGGTAGCTATAACTTTTGTCCTATACACTGCTATGCCGTAGATTTCTGCGCTCTGCTCTTCTCTAGTATGCACTGCTTGGCCTTGGGAGGGCAGCAATAGCGGCCTCGGCAAGTTATGTTGAATTAGGCTGTGTTTGGCTATGGTCTGTTTGCTTGGCTTATGCTTTGGTAGCTTCGACGTTTCTGATATACACAGAGATTCTATGGATTTCTGCGTCTCACTCTACACGAAAGTATTGTCCTTGGCTCTGGGAAAGCCAGCAATTGTTATCGCAGCACGATAGCGTGAGCTACGTTACGTTTGGTTATGTTACGATTTGCTAGTTAGGGAGATGGTAGCTTTGACTATTATGCCATAGTCCGATAGCTGATGGATTTCTGCACCCTACAGTGCCCTAATGTTTTCAGCATGGCCCTGAGAGTGCCACAATACCGTCGTCGGCACGTTTGGTTGAGTTAGGCTTTGTTTGGCTACGTTCTGT
>NW_016992621.1:0-593 GCF_001483705.2 Eufriesea mexicana | reverse complement strand
GATCTCGTGAGGTCAGCAATAACGTTCGTGACACGTCACGTTGTGTTACGTTACGCTTGCTTAAGTTACGTTTAGTTAGGATAGGATAGGATAGCCTCAACTTTTGCGCTATACACATATCCTCGGTGGATTTGTACGCTCTACTTATATGGTCTGCCCGGCTCTGGAAACGCCAGCAATAGTGGCCTCGGCACGTTTGGTAAGTTTAGGCTTTGGTTGGATATATTACGTTTCGATAAGTTAGGATAGAGTAGCTTCTACTTTTGTGCTGTGCACTGCTATTCGGTTGACTTGTACACCCTACGTTACTCTACTATAATCTCCTCGACTCTGGGGAGGACAGTAATAGTGGTCTCGGCCCGTTATGCTTAGCAGTCTACGTTCGGCTACATTACGTTAGATAGGGTTATGTGTGCATAGCTTTGACTTAAGTGGTGTACACTGCTTCTCGGTGGATTTCTGCGCCCTACTGTGCTCTGCTATGCTCTGCTTGGCTCTGGGGAGGCCCGCAATCGTGGTCTCGGCACGTCAGTTTGAGATAGATTACATATGGCTACGTACGGTTGGGTTGGGTTAGGATAGGGTAGCTCTGA
>NW_016992620.1:0-340 GCF_001483705.2 Eufriesea mexicana | reverse complement strand
GGAACATATTAGAGCGCAGTAGGGCGCAGCAATCCACCGAATAGCATTTAATGGCACAAAAGTTTAAGGCATTCTGTCCAACATAGCCAAACTTGTCATATGCAGACGTACCGTATGTGAACCGATCGAGCCGACACCACTGTTGCTGGCATCCCCAGAGCCAAGCAGAAAATATTAGAGCACATTGGGGCGCGGAAATACACGGAAGAGCAGTGTATAGAACAAGGGCCAAAGCAGCCTATCCTAACATAGCCAAACGTAGCACAACCAAACGTAACATAACTCAACCTAAGTGGACGAGACCACCATTGCTGGCCTCCACAGAGAAAAGCCGAATTTA
>NW_016992619.1:0-690 GCF_001483705.2 Eufriesea mexicana | reverse complement strand
ACATCCATACATCCGTAAGTCCATCCACCCATAACGCTGTCCATCCATACATCCATCAATCCAAACATCCATACATATATACATTCATCTATTCATACATCCATACATTCATACATACGTACGTACGTCCATCCACACCGCAATCCATCCATACATCCATCCATCCACACATCCAATCATCCATACATACATACATCCACACATCCATGTTTCCATACATCCATCCATCCATACGTCCACCCATCCATACATACATCCATCCGTACTAGCACGCATTCATACATCCATCGATCCGTGCATCTACCCATCCATACTTTGATTCATTCACACATACAAAAATCCTTCCATCCATGCATCCATAAAACCATACATACATCCATTCATACATCCATACATACATTCATACGTCCATCCATCCATACATACATCCACTCATACATCCAGGCATCCATACATCTATACATATACAGATCAATACATCCATACATCCGTACATACATACATTCGCACATCCATACGTACATACATGCACACATCCATACATCCATACATCCATACATCCATACATACAACTATACATCAGCACATCCATACATACATCCATCCACCCATGCATCCGTTCATCCGCCCATCCTTCCACCCACACGTCAGTCAATGCACACATCCATTCATCCACCCAGACATCCATAC
>NW_016992618.1:0-594 GCF_001483705.2 Eufriesea mexicana | reverse complement strand
TGTTCAGGCTAGCTTTGACGTTCGTGATATACATTATTATCCGGTGGATTCCTGCGGCCTACTGTGCCCTACTGTGCTCTGCTTGGCCGCGGGGAGTCCAGCAGCGTTGGCAGCTGAACGCTCTGTTGTATTACGCTGCGTTTGGTTCGGTAAGGTTAGGTCAGGTTAGGTAAGGATATCCTCGGCTTTTGTGCTGTACGCTGCAATGCGGTTTATTTCTGCGCACTACTGTGATCTAGTACACTCTGTTTGTCTCTGTACTGTCCAGCAATGGTGGCCTCGTCATGTTAGGTTGAGTTGGGTTTCGTTTGGCTATGTTATGCTTTCCTAGGTTAGGATATGCCACTTTGAATTTTGTGACCTACCCTGCCATTCCGTTGATTTCTGTGATCCACTGTCCTCTACTACATTCTGCTCGGCTCTGGGGAGGCCAGGAGCAGCGGTCGCGGAACGTCATGCTGAGATATGCTTCGTTTGGTCAGGTTAGGATGGGGCATGTTATGTTAGGGTATCTACGGCTTATACGCAATTCACTGGAATGCGGTGTTTTTCTGCGCTCTGCAGTGCTCTAGTACGTTCTGCTTGCGTCTGTGG
>NW_016992617.1:0-2004 GCF_001483705.2 Eufriesea mexicana | reverse complement strand
CTTGTGAGAGTACAGACGTCGAATCTCGATGTAGATTATTTTTAATCTGTTCAGGACTTCTTGGAGAGTTCGATTCTGATTTAGCTTCCAAGACAGGTCACTTGGAATTTCTTGCGTATTTTTGTATCGATGAGGGTAGTCTGTTTTGTGTACAGGTGTTTTTGTGAGTTATTCGTTTTGACAGGGATTTAAATAGAAGATACGTTTGAAGAATTGGGGAATCTTTGCACCCCGAATTATTTTTCTTACTTATTTCCTGTTTTCTAGTCCAGTTGGAATACGATTCGATGTGGGAGTTCCTGTGATGAAAACTGTTGTCGAGTTATATTCGATGAAGGAGTGTAGAGGGTTAAGGAAATGATTGTATAGAATTGTAGGTAAAGAGAATTTTGAAGTGTAGTAGTATGTATATGTGTGTACTGTTAGTTTGCATATAGAATTTGCAGACCTAGTATATATTTATTATTTAGTAAATTATTTAATAATTATTCTTTATTATAATGTAAAATAATATTTTTAATTTCTATTCTTTGTTTTATTCTTAATTTTATTATTATTTATTAATTAATTAAAATTATGAAAATACCCAAAATTTGAAATCACTTTTAGCGGAATAATAGTAATACTTTTTACAATATTTCAAAGATTTTTATTACAGAAAAGTCACAACTTGAAATCTTTTCATAAACATTCTAATTATTTTTATATAACATTTTTATGTAAATAGAAACCATTTCTATTTATTTCATAACACCTGTATTAATTCTTCGAATTTATAAGACGTATTTACAATAAGAGGTTATATTTCCGGTGCCAACTGTCGTGTTTGAAGAATATAACTGTACATTATACCAGTATGCAATTTTCCCATTAAGGAGAAAGACTCCGCTAAAACATTAAGATAAGAGTGATCTTCGGAAATTTTTTTATATGGTGAAATTTCCATGAAACTTTTTCTCACTTTCCATACATATTCGTTAATATTCCAAGATATAAAAATATTTTTCTTGCTACAGTTTATCCCTTTTTTATAGAATAATAATTAATATCCTCCATAAATCGTCATACAGTCCAATATTCCTGTATCTTGACTACGAACAAAAGATTAAACTGAATTTTATTCGTAATAGTACTATGCTTCCTATAAACCTAAATCCACTTTTGAAAACATGTAAAATTAACAATAACTTGCATTGTATAATTTTTATTTTAATAAAATTATTTACTTTAACTATATAATAATTAATTATATAATATAATTGTTTTATTTTAATAAAATTTTAATAATAGTAAAAAATCACAAAACATAATTCAAAATAGAACTATCTACCTGTATTTTGCAGTTATATATAGTATACATAATTGATATTAATTAAAGCATCATAACAGAACCAAAAGTGCGTGATATTTATCATCCTATTTGAATAAAAAGCAATATTAATTTTGCTAGAATTAAATGGAGATTTTCAGCAACTACAGAAGTCTGAAATAAGTCATTTTGCACTCCTTGATATTGTTACAATTAGTATTAAATCTCTACTTTGATGAACAGGTGTTCAAAATTTACACACACGAATTATTCACTTGTCGAATGAATTAACTTCGCGAAAAAGCAAGAATTTTCGTTTTAAATGTGAAGAATTGGGAATCAGTGGAATATTCTTGTACCAAAAATTAGAAATTTCAAAAATTTAAAAGTCAGTCAGTTCGGACTTGGAATGTTTGACGTATGAATTTCCTTGGTTGTAAAAGAAAGAATTTTCGTTTTAAATGTGAAGAATTGGGAATCAGTGGAATATTCTTGTACCAAAAATTAGAAATTTCAAAAATTTAAAAGTCAGTCAGTTCGGACTTGGAATGTTTGACGTATGAATTTCCTTGGTTGTAAAAGAAAGAATTTTCGTTTTAAATATGAAGAATTGGAAATCAGTGGAATATTCTTGTACCAAAAATTAGAAATTTCAAAAATTTAAAAATTAGTCAGCTCGGACTTGGAATGTTTGA
>NW_016992616.1:0-584 GCF_001483705.2 Eufriesea mexicana | reverse complement strand
TATGCAAGAAAGTAAGTTCCCCGCGATAAAATTCGAAAATGTCAATAAAATTATATTTTTCTGTCAGATTCTATAGCATTGCAATGGCTATATCACGCCAATAGAATCTTTCTTCATTATTTATGCAGGGAAGGTGGCTCACCACAATATTAGGCGAAAATGTGAATAAAATTGTATTTTCCAGCCAGATTCTATAGCATTGCAATGGCTATAGTACGCCAGCAAACCTTTCCTCCATATATTTGCAAGAAAGTTAGGTCACCACGGTGTTAGTCTAAAATGTGTTAGTCTAAAATGTCAATAAAATTGAATTTTTCAGCCAGATTCTATAGCATTGCAATGGCTATAGCACGCCAATAGAATAGTTCCTCCTCATTTATGCAAGAGAGTTCGCTCACCACGATATAAGTCGAAAATGTGAATAAAATTGACTTTTCCACCAAGATTCTATAGCATTGCAAAGGCAAGAGCACGGCAATAGAATATTTAATACTTATTTATGCTAGAATGATAGCACACCACGATATTAGTCGAAAATGTCAATAAAATTTGATTTTCTAACCAGATTCTATAGGTTAGCAACG
>NW_016992615.1:0-493 GCF_001483705.2 Eufriesea mexicana | reverse complement strand
TATACTGCTATTCGGTGGATTCGTGCGCCATACTGTGCTCTTATATGTTCTGCTAGGCTCTGGATAGACCAGAGGTAACGTTCAAGTCTCATTACGTTTAGTTATTCTACGTTTGGTTAGGTCAGGTTCAGGTTGGGTTAGGACGTCTTTGACTCTTGTGCTATACACTACTATGTGGTGGTTTTCTGTGTTCTACTGTACTCTAGAGTATCCTTCTTGCCTCTGTGGAGGCCAGCCATTACGGTCTCGGCACGATAGGTTAATCTATTTTGCGTTTGGTTAGATTACGTTTGGATCGGTTATGACAGGGTAGGTTTGACTTTTCTGCTATACACTGCTATTCGACGGATTTCCACGCCCTACGTTGCTCTACTTCAATCTGCTCGAACTTGTGGAGGCCAGTAATAGTTGTCTCGGACCGTTACGTTGTGTTGTGTTGCGATTGGTTACGTTACGTTAGTTTGGGTTAGGTTTGGATAGATTTGACTTCCGT
>NW_016992614.1:0-715 GCF_001483705.2 Eufriesea mexicana | reverse complement strand
ACGTAGCACATTTCAACGTAAGTTGCCGAGACTAGAATTGCTGGCCACCCCAGAGCCAAGCAGTGTGTACGAGAGCACAGCAAAGCGCAGACAGCCACCAAATAGCAGTGTATGGCACAGCAGTCGAAGCTATACTATCCCAACCTAGCCAAGCCTATCATAACCGATCGTAACACAGCTCAGAATAACGTGAAGGAGACGAACGCCGCTGGCCTCCCCATAACCAAGCAAGGTATACTAAAGCACTGTAGTGCGCAGAAATCCACCGTATAGCAGCGTATAGCACATAAGTCAGAGCTGTACTAGCCAAACGTGTCCGAATATAGCAGCCACGCGTAACATACCACAAGCTTGCGTGCCGAGACGACCATTGCTGGCCTCTGCATTGACAAGCAGAACATACTGTAGCACAGTAGAGCGCATAAGTTCAACGTACAGCAGTGTACAGCACAAAAGCAAAAGCTGCCCAAAACTAACCCAAAGAAGCTTAACCTAACCAATCGTAGACCAACTCGAAATAACTTGCCGAGATTACTACTACTGCCATACCGAGGGTCGCGCAGACCCACAGTAGTGGAGCGTAGAGCGTAGAAGTCCTTCGAATATCGGCGTATGGAACAAAAGTCAAAGCTATCCTCTCCAAACCTAACCAAACGTTGCGTAACCGTACGCAACGTAACTCAGACTAACGTGCCGAGACCACTGCACCTGGCCT
>NW_016992613.1:0-547 GCF_001483705.2 Eufriesea mexicana | reverse complement strand
TGCCTTTGTTACGACTGGTTCGGTTAGGATTGTATTCCTTTGACTTTTTTGCTGCACACGGCTGTACGGAGGATTTCTGCGCTGTACTGTGCTCCAGCGATTCCTGCCAGGCTCTTGGGATGCTTTGGGATGGCGGCAATACAGGTCTCGGCACGTTACGTTGAGATAGGCTGCGTTCGGTTAGTTTAGGTTTGTAGAGGTTAGGATTGGATATCTTTGACTTTTGTGCTATACGCTGCATGCGGCGCATTCGTGCGCTCTACTAGTGTCTGGTATATTCTTGTTGGCCATGGTGAGGCCAGAAATAGTGGTCTCGGGACATTGGGTATAATTAGGTTACGTTTAGTTATGTTACGTTTGGTTAGATTAGGATAGGATAGCTTCGGCTTTTGTGGTATACACCCATCTTCGGTGGATTTGAGCGCTCTGCATTGCTCTAACATGCTCTCCTTGGCCCTGGGAAGGCCAGCAATAGTGGCCTCGACACGTTAGGTTGGATTATGCAGCGTTTGCTTACGTTATGCTCGGATTGGTTAGGATAGAGTAG
>NW_016992612.1:0-956 GCF_001483705.2 Eufriesea mexicana | reverse complement strand
GAAAAATCAAGGCTATCGCAGCCTTACTCATGCTAACATAAATTAACCATACGTAACCTAATACCACCTATTATGGCGCGGCCGCTGTTCGTAGCCTCCCCATGGTAAAGCTGAGCCTATTAGAGCACAGGAGCGCGGAGAAATCTACCGAACAGCAGTATATCGCGCAAAAGTTAAAACCATACTTTCTTCGCCCAGCGAACCGTAACATAACCGAACGTATAATAGCCCAAAGTAGCTTGCCGCTATTACTATTGCTCTCCCGGGAGTCGAGTGGAGTATAGTACAGCAAGGCAGAACGCTGAAATCCACCGTATAGCAGTGTATATCACAAAAGTCAAAGCCATTCTCTTTTAACCTAGCAAAACGTAACATAACCGAACGTAACGTATCAGAGATTGCGTTGCAACGACGACTACTGCTGCCCCCACGAGAGCCGAGCAGAGTATAGCAGAGCAATCTAGGACGCTGATATCGATGGAATAGCAATGTAAAGCACACAAGTCAAAGCTACCCTAATAGAACATAACCAAGCCTAGACTAACCAAACGTAGCATGACTCAACCGTACTTGCCTGTACCAGTATTCCTGGCGTCCACAGGCACAAGCAGATCGTGGTAGCGCACAGTACAGGGCAGAAGCACATAGAATAGCAGTGTGTAGCACAAAAGTTGCAGCTGTCCAAACATAACGCGACGGAACATAACCTAACCAAACGTAATCTAACTCAACCTAGCATGCCGAGGCCACTATTGCCATCATGGCCAGAGCCAAGCAGAGCATATTAGGGAACAGTAGAGCGCAGAAATCCATTGAATAGCAGTGTATACCAGAAAAGTCGAAGCTTCTCTATCCTAACCCAACCAAACGTAAGCAAACGAAACGCAGCCTAACTCAACCTAACGTGACGAGGCCACCATTGCTACCCTCCGCAGACCCAAGCAGAGAATATTATA
>NW_016992611.1:0-549 GCF_001483705.2 Eufriesea mexicana | reverse complement strand
TACATCCATAAATCCATCCATCCATGCACTCATCCATCCATACGTACATCCATACATCTACGCCTAGCCCCATACACTCATGCATACATACATCCATAGATACATCCGTAAATGCATCCATACGTATACATCCAAACATTCATGCATCCACACATCCAAAAATCCAATCATCCACACATCCATTAATCCATACATCCATCAATACATACATCCATACATATGTACATCCATCCATTCATACATCCATACATCCATCCATTCATACATCCATACCTTAATCCATTAATACATCCAGGCTTACGTACATCCATCCATCCATACAATCGCCCATCCATACATCCATCGATCCATACATCCATCCATCCATACTAGCACCCATCCATACATCCATATATCCATACATCTATCCATCCGTACATCCATCCATACAATCATACATGCACACATCCATAAGTCCATACATCCATACATCCATACTACCATACGTACATCCATACATACATCCATACATACATCCATCCATCCATCCATCCATACATCCATCCACTC
>NW_016992610.1:0-589 GCF_001483705.2 Eufriesea mexicana | reverse complement strand
CTATATTAGTCAACGTACATTACGGTTATGGCTCGAGATATTTACAATTAATGGTACGGTACAGAGTACATCCACCAAAAGAGCATTGTATCTGTTGGGTCAATCTGTTCACCGATGACTAATACCGTAAAACAATTCTAGAATGAGAAATAGATGACAATTGACCCCTTTAGCAATTGACAACACAGTACTGTGTACAGCCGTCGTTACTGTACTGTGGTAGTTGGAACAAATCAGAGATTGGTGATATAAATACCACAGTCAACCTTGAACAATCAATGTATAGTACTTTCAGTTCTGGACATGTATCCAATTTGCAGTACCGTACTTAGCACGTCCACGAACAGATCTCCTTTGTCGTTGGATTAATATGTCCAACGGTGGTTTAGATTATAAAGCAATTCTAGAATGGCAAAAGACATATGCATTATCCCTCGAAATATTATCTATTGAAAACGCTGTACTGAGTCAAGCCATCACCACGGTACTGTAGGTGTTGGAATATCTTTTTCATTGGTGACTCCATTTCAGAAGCAATTCTAGAATAACAAATGTATATGACGGTAGGGGCTAGATATATGTACAATTG
>NW_016992609.1:0-394 GCF_001483705.2 Eufriesea mexicana | reverse complement strand
AACTTTCAAAATTACCATTTGTCATATTGATTCCTTTATTTGAAGGCAAAATATTATGATATTGTGGGAATTGAAAGAGCAAATCACGCAATACGAGAATTTTCATCCATTTCTACTTAGAATTTCTACTTGTAGGTATAGATGTGATTTATATAATTAATAAAATTTATTATATTTCATATTCAATATTCATATTGTCCAAAGTCATATCGATTTTCTCTCTGTACGCCTCAAAAGTTGATTCACCTTCGATTCACCGTGTTGAAACATTGTAGAAAGAAACGAATCATTACTGTGATTACATTTGAATAAAATGTAAGGTTTGGAATATAAGAGATAACAATAATTACTTCATAATTGACCTTTATCGAATCATGTACTATAGAAAGGTGAT
>NW_016992608.1:0-933 GCF_001483705.2 Eufriesea mexicana | reverse complement strand
TTTCTTTCCTCCTTATTTATGCACGAAAGTTAGCCCACAACGATATTAGTCGAAAATGTCAATGAAATGGAATTTTCCAGCCAGACTCTATAGCATTGCAACGGCTATAGCCCGCCAATATAGTCTATCCTCCTTATTTACGCATGAAAGCTATCTCACCACGATATGAGTCGAAAATGTCAATAAAGTTGTATTTTCCAGCAAGATTCTATAACATTGCAATGGCTATGGCACGCCCATACAATCCTTTCTCATTAGTAATGCCAGAAAGTTAGCTCACCACGGTATTAGTAGAAAATGGCAAAAAAATTGAATTTTCCATCCAGATTATATTGCATTACAATCGCTATATCTCGCCAATAGAATATTTCATTATTATATATGCAAGAATGTTATTTCACAACGATATTATTCGAAGATGTCAATAGAAATGTATTCTCCAGCCAGATCCTATAGCATTGCAATGGCTGTAGCACACCACTAGAGTCTTTCCTACTTATTTATGCAAGAAAGTTAGCTCACCACGATATTAGTCGAGAACGTCAATAATATTGAGTTTTCCAGCCAGATTCTATAGCATTTCAATGGCTATATCACGCCTATGGTATCAACCGTCCTTATTAATGCATGAAAGCTAGGTCACCGTGATATAAGTCGAAAGCGTCAATAATATTGAATTTTCCAGCCAGATTCTATAGCATTACAATAGATATAGCACGCCAGTAGAATCTTTCCCCCTTATATATGCAACAAAGTTAGGTCGCCACGGTATTAGTCAAAAATGTCAATAAAATTGAATTTTTCAGCCATATTCTAAAGCATTGCAATGGCTATAGCACGCCACTAGAATCTTTCCTCCTTATTTATGCGCGAAAGATAGCCCACAACGATATTAGTCGAAAACGACAATAATATTGAGTTTTCCCGCCAGAT
>NW_016992607.1:10177-10564 GCF_001483705.2 Eufriesea mexicana | reverse complement strand
AGCCTAACCTAACCAAACGTAACCAAATCCAACCTAACCTGCCGCAACCAGCCTTGTTGGCAGCCACAGGGCCGAGCAGAGCATAATATAGGGGGGTAGAGAGCAGTAATGCATGGATTCTCCTTGTATAGCAGAAAGGTCGAAACTATCCGAACCTAACCAGGGCAAACGTAACTTAACCAAACGTATACTATCTCAACCTATTTTGCTGAGACCACTATTGCTGGCTTCCCCAGAGCCGAGCAGAACATACTAGAGCACAGTAGTCCGCAGAAATACACCGCATAGCAGCGCATTCCACGGAAGTAGAACCTATCCTAACCTAACCAAGAGTAACATAACGTAACCAAACGCAACCTAACTCCCCACAACGGAACAAGACCGCAA
>NW_016992607.1:0-2020 GCF_001483705.2 Eufriesea mexicana | reverse complement strand
GTTTAGTTATGTTACGTTTGGTTAGTACAGGATAGGATAACTTTGAGTTTTGTGCTATACACTGCTATTCGGATGATTCCTGCACTCTTTGTTGCTCTACTATGCTCCACTCGACTCCGGGGGGCCATCAATGGAGGTCGCGGATCGATGAGTTGGGTTGGGTTGCGTTGGGTTATGCCACGTTAGGCTATGTTTGGCTAGGTTGGCTTTGACTTTTGCGCTATGCACTTATATTCGGTGGATTTCTGCGCTCTACCGTGCTCTAATATGTTCTGCTTGGCTCTGGGGATTCCAGTAGTAGAGGCCTCGGCTCGCTATGTTTATTTATTCAACGCTTGGTTAGGTTGAGTTAGGTATTGTTAGGTTAGGATATCTCTGCCTTTTGTATTATATTTTGCTATCTGGTGGCTTTCTGGGCACTGTTTGGCTCAAATATACTCTGCTGTGCTCAGCGGAGGCCAGCAATGGTGGTCTAGGCACGTTAGGTTGAGTTAGGCTACGTTTGGTATGGCTATGTTTGTTTGGGTTAGTTGTGGATTGCATAGACTTTCGTGGTGTACACGATAGTTCGGTTGATTTCTGGCCTCTACTGTGCCGTGCTATATGTTGCTAGGCCCTGATGTGTCCAGCAATAGTGGTCGCAGCTCGTTGCGTTGAGTTAGGCTTTGTTTGACTAAGTTACGTTGGCGCAGGTTAGGTTTGTGTAGCATTGACTTTTCCGCTGTACACTGCGATTCTATGGATTTCTGCGACCTACACTCGTCCGCTATACTCTGAATGGCTCAGGCGAGGCCAGCAGTGGTGGTCGCGGCACGGTAGTTTGGGTTATGGCATGTTTGGTTTTGCTAGGCTGGGTTTGTGTAAGACGGATTCGTTTCGGACAGCATTGTCTTTGGGGCTAGACACTGCTATTCGATGGATTTCTGCGCACTACGGAGCTCTAACGCGTTCCGATCTTCTCTGCGAAGGCCAGCCATAGTGGTGGTAGCACGTTTGGATGAGTTATGTTACGCTTGGTTTGGTTGGATTAGGCCATTTTGCTTAGGACGGCTTTGACATTTGTGCTATACACTGCTGCTCGGAGGACTTCTGCGCTACACATTGATATACCATACTCTGCCCGACTCTCGTAAGGCCAGCAGTAGTGGTCGCGGATCGTTTGGTTGAGATAGGTTACGTTTGGCTATGTTGCGTTTGGTAAGGTTAGGTTATGTTGTCTTTGACCATTGTGCTATGCACTGCAATATGGTGTATTACTGCGATCCACTTTACATTAGTATATTCTGCTTGAATCTGGAGGGGCAAGCAATAGCGGTCGCGGCACGTTATTGTGACCTATGTTGCGTTCGTGTATGTCACGGTTGGTTAGTTGAGGAGAGGATTGCTATGCCTCAGCCCCGTACACTGTTACTCGGTGGATATCTGCGCTCTACTGTGCTCTAAGATGATCTCCTTGGCTCTGGAACGGCAAGCAATAGTGGTATCGGTCTGTTATGTCTTGCTAGGCTACGTTTGGTGCGTTAGGTTAGGGAATGTTAGGTCTGGGTATCTATGACTTTTGTGCTTTGCACTGTATTGCGGCGAAATCTTGCTCGCTACTGTGCTCTATTATATCCTGATAGCCTCTGGGATATCAGCGATAGTGGTCTGGGCACATCAGGTTTGTTTATGTTACGTTCGGTTGGGTTAGGTTTGATTAGGTTTGGTTAGGAAAGCTTTGACTTTCATCCTATGCACTGTTATTCGGTGGATTTCAGCAATCAGTTGCACTCTAGTACGCACTGGTTTGCTCTGGTCAGGCCAGGATTCGTGCGGTGGCCCGTTAGGTTTAGTTACGTTGCGTTTGGTCAGGTAACGTTAGATTGGGTTAGGTTTGGATAGCTTTAACCTTTCTGCCATTCACTGCCATTCTATTGACTTCAGCGCCCTCTCCCCTGTATTATGTTCTGCTTGGCGGTGGTGAGGCCAGGGATAGTGGTCTGGGCACGTTAGGCTTTGTTAGGTCACGTTTGGATATGTT
>NW_016992606.1:1940-2190 GCF_001483705.2 Eufriesea mexicana | reverse complement strand
TATTCGGTGGTTTACTGCACTCTAATATGTTCTAATATGCTCTGCTTGCATCTACGAAAGCCATCAATATCGGCCGCCGTACGTTACGTTGTGTTATGCTACGTTTGGTTAACTTAGGTTTTGCCAGGCTTGGTTAGGGCATCCTCAACTTATGTGCTATACACTGCTGTTCTGTGTATTCCTGCTCTCTACATTGCTCTGCCATACTCTGCTGGTCTCTGGGGAGTCGAGCTATAGTTGCCGCGGCACA
>NW_016992606.1:0-503 GCF_001483705.2 Eufriesea mexicana | reverse complement strand
TGAGTTATGCAACGCTTGGGCATATTACGTCTGGTGAGGTTAGGATAGGATAGACAAGACTTTTCACTGTACACGGCTTTCCGCGGATTTCTGCGCTCTACTGTGCCCTAGAATATTCTGCTTGGTTCTGGGGAGGAGAGCAATAGATGCCTCGGCGCGTTGGGTTTACGTAGGCTATGCTTGCATATGACAAGTTTGGATATGCTAGGAGAGAGCATCTTAGACGTTTGTGCCGTCCAATGCTGTTCGGTGGATTTCTGCTACCCTACTGCGCTCTAATATACCCTGCTTGGCTCTTGGACGGCCAGCAATAGTGGTCACGTCGTGTTAGGTTAGGTTAGGCTCCGTCAGTTTGTGTTACGATCGGCTAGATTAGGATGGGCTTCTTTGACTTTTGTGCTATGCACTGCTATTCGCAGTGTCCCCGCTCTGTACTGAGCTGAACTGTATTATGCTTAGCTTTGGGAATGCCAGCAATATTGGCCACCGCACGTTAGGTTGAG
>NW_016992605.1:0-232 GCF_001483705.2 Eufriesea mexicana | reverse complement strand
GAGCAGAAATTCACGGAATAGCAGTGTACAGCACAAAAGTCAGAGCCACCACGTCCTAACATAATCAAACGTAACATAACCATACGCAACGTACCTCAGCCTAAAGTGCCGAGAGCACTATAGTTGGCACCCACATAGCGACACAGAATATACTAGAGCTCAGTAGATCGTAGAAATCCACAGAATAGTAGTATATAGCACAAAAGTACAAGCAATTCTAGTCCAACGTATC
>NW_016992604.1:0-372 GCF_001483705.2 Eufriesea mexicana | reverse complement strand
CAATGGCAAGTACAGCCATCTACTTTCCGGAGATTAAGTCTATTCAAAATCAATAACCTGTTACAGCTTGGTGAATAGGGCGCCTAACGCCTTCAATCCAATGACAAGTACAGCCTTCCACTTGCCACAGAATAGGTCTATTATAAATATATAATCTGTTATAGCTTGGTGAATAGGTCGCCTAACGCCTTCAACCAATTGCAAGTACAGCCATCTACTTGCCAGAGAATAGGTCTATCCAAAATATATAACCAGTTATAGAATGGTGAATAGATGGCATAACGCCTTCAACCAAATGGCAAGTACAGCCATCTACTAGCCAGAAAATAGGTCTATTCAAACTCTATAACATGTTATAGCTTGGTGAATATA
>NW_016992603.1:0-631 GCF_001483705.2 Eufriesea mexicana | reverse complement strand
GACACAAAAGTCCGTGCCATCCTAACCAAACGTAACGTAACCCAACTTGACGTGCCACGACCGTTACTGCTGGCCCCACGAGAGATAAGCAGAGCATAGCGGAGCCATGTACGACGCTCAAATCGTCGGAATAGCAGCGTATAGCACAAAAGTCAGGGCTATCCGTGCCCAACCAAACCAAACGCTCAACCAAACCAAACGTAACATAGCTCAACCTAACGTGAAGCGACCACTTTTGCTGGCCTCCCTAGGGCCAAGCAGAACATATTAAATGTGGTGGAGAGCAGAAATCCATAGAATCGCAGTATATAGCAAAAGAGTCGAAGCTATCCAGATCCAGTACAATCAAATGTTACCGAAGCATAACTCAACATAACGTGTCGCAACCATTACTGCTGGACACCCGAGGACAAAGAAGGATATATTCTAGCACAGTAGAGCGCAGAAATCCACCGAATAGCAGTGTGTAGCACAAAAGTTTAGTGACCTTGCCCTAACCTAGCAAATATAAAAATAGCCGAATGTGACATAACCAAAAGCAACGTGCCGCGGCCACTATTGCTGGCCTCCCAGTTTCGGACAGATTATGGTAGGGCAAGTTGAGCGCAGAAGTCCATAAAGTAGCAGTGTG
>NW_016992602.1:3606-3989 GCF_001483705.2 Eufriesea mexicana | reverse complement strand
ATGGATGTGTGGGTGGATGAATGGATGTGTGGATGGAAGGAAGAACGGATGTATGTATGGATGATTCTATGGATAAATGTGTGGATGTATGCGTGGATTGTGTAAGAATGTGTGTATGGATGTATGTATGGATCCATGTATTGACGTGTGGATGGACGCATGGAAGGATGGATGGATTGTTGGATGGATGTATGGATGGAAGGATGTAAGTATCGATAGATGTGTGGATGGATGGACGTTTGGTTGGATGGATGTACGGAAGTATGGATGTGTGTATGGATGTATGTATGTATGGATGGTTGTATGGATGGGTGGAAGTATGGATAGATTGAGGTACGGATGGACGGATCTTCGGATGTTCGCATGTATAGATGTACGGATGC
>NW_016992602.1:0-847 GCF_001483705.2 Eufriesea mexicana | reverse complement strand
TGTATGTATGGTTGTATGTATATATGAATGTACGGTTATACGGATGCACGGATGTATGGATGTGTGGGTGGATGAATGGATGTGTGGATGGAAGGAAGAACGGATGTATGTATGGATGATTCTATGGATAAATGTGTGGATGTATGCGTGGATTGTGTAAGAATGTGTGTATGGATGTATGTATGGATCCATGTATTGACGTGTGGATGGACGCATGGAAGGATGGATGGATTGTTGGATGGATGTATGGATGGAAGGATGTAAGTATCGATAGATGTGTGGATGGATGGACGTTTGGTTGGATGGATGTACGGAAGTATGGATGTGTGTATGGATGTATGTATGTATGGATGGCTGTATGGATGGGTGGAAGTATGGATAGATTGAGGTACGGATGGACGGATCTTCGGATGTTCGCATGTATAGATGTACGGATGCATGGACGTATGGATGTGTGGGTGGCTGAATGGATGGGTGGGTGGACGGAAGAACGGGTGTGTGTATGGATGTATGTATGGATGCATGCATGGATGTATGAATGGATGTTTGTATGGATGTATGTATGGATGTATGTATGTAAGTATGTATGTATGGATGTATGTAAGTATGAATGTATGGATGTATGTATGGATGAATGTTTGGGTGTATATATGGATGTATGTATTGATGTATGTATAGATGTAATGATGGGTTGATGGATTGTTGGATGGATGTATGGATGGATGTATCTATGGATCGATGGATGTATGGATGGATGGGTGTATGGATGGATAGAGTTGTGGAACGACGGATCTACGGATTTACGGATGTATGGATGTATATATGTATGGAAGTATGGTTGGATGGA
>NW_016992601.1:0-592 GCF_001483705.2 Eufriesea mexicana | reverse complement strand
CGTGCGGAGGCCACTACTGCTGGTCTGCGCAGCGCCAAGCAGAAAATGCTAGAGTACAGAAGAACGCAGAAATCCGCGTATTGCTGTGTGTGGTACAAAAGTCTAGACTACCCTATCCTAACATCACCAGACGTTACATACCCAAACGAAGCTTAGCCAAAACTAACGTGCCGATACCGCGACTGCTGGCCTCCACATATCCAAGCGGAAAATACTATGGCGCAGCAGAGCGCAGAAATCCACCACATTGCAACGGATAACTAAAGTCAGACGTTACCTGACCTTACCTGACCATAGCTAACCTACCCAATAGTAGTGTAATTAAGGATGACGGGACGGGACCAATATTTCTGGCCTCCGCAGAGACAAGCATAGTATATTAGGACACATTAGTGCTCAGAAATCCTCCGAATATCAGTGAATAGCACAAAAGTGAAAGTAGCGTATCCTAACCTAGCCAAACGCAACACATAGAAACGTAGCCAACTTCAACCTAACCTAACAAGAATGATATTGCTGGTCTCCGCACAGACAACCAGAATGTACTAGAGCACAGTAGAGCGCAGGGATCCACCGGTTTGCAGTGTGTAGC
>NW_016992600.1:0-514 GCF_001483705.2 Eufriesea mexicana | reverse complement strand
AAGCATGGAAGACAAAGTAGCATATTCTAACAGAGACAAACGTTTCATACCCGGACTTAGCATATCTCAGCCTAACATGGCGAGACCGCTACCGCTGGCCTCCGCAGGGACGAGCAGAATGTACCAGAGCACAGTAGATCATAGAAACACCCCGAACAATATTATAGTGTACGGCACGAAAGTGGAAGCTATGCTAACCAAACGTTACCTAACCCAACCTAACGTGCCGATGCCGCTATCACTGGCCACCACAGAGGCAAGCAGAGCATATTAGAGCACATTAGGGCGCAGAAATCAACAGGATAGCAGTGTATGTTATAAAATTCGAGGACAGCCTAACCTAACCTGGGCGAACATAGCCTAACCAAACGTGGCATGAGTGATCATAAAGCTCCAAATACTGCTGCTGGCATCCCCAGTGTCAAGCGGAATACAGTAGAGCAGTGTAGAGCGCAGAAATCTGCCGAAAAGCAGTGTATAGCACGAAAGACAAAAGAGCATATCCTAACCCAGC
>NW_016992599.1:0-501 GCF_001483705.2 Eufriesea mexicana | reverse complement strand
GAGCTAACTTTAATGCATAAATAAGGAGGAAATATTCAATTGCCGTACTACAGCCGTCGCAAAACTATAGAATGTAGCTGGAAGTTTCAATTCTGTTGACATTCTCTACTAATATCGTGGTGAGCTATCTCTCTTGCATAAAGAAGGAGGAAATATCCTGTTGGCGAGATGTAGTCATTGCAATGCTATAGAATGTTGCCGAAAAGCACACTTTTATTGATATTTTCGGCTAATACTCTTACTCTGGTGAGCTATCTTTCTTGCATAAATAAGTAGGAAAGATTCCGTTGTCGTGCTCCAGGCATTGCAACGCTATGGAATCCGGAAGGAAAATACAATTTCATTGACATTTTCGACTAATATCGTTGTGAGCTAACTTCCTTGCACAAATAAGAAGGGAAGATTCTATTGGCGTGCTATTGCCATTGCAACGCTATGGAATCTGTATGGCAAATTTAAGTTTATTCTCATTTTCGACTAATATCGTGGCGAGCTATCTTT
>NW_016992598.1:0-1010 GCF_001483705.2 Eufriesea mexicana | reverse complement strand
AAAGCTCTCTCGTCTATTGAAACAATGGAGAGGCGTACCAACATTAATTGCAGTCTGTTACGTCCCTCTAAGGTAATCGATATTACACCATTCCCGTGTAGCGTCATGGATTGCATTACTCACAACTCACGAAGATTAAGCACTATGGAAATGTGCTTAATGTAACCTATTTCGCCAGGCGTCCCGGAAATGCTGGCTTTAACTGGTTCATGCCAACACTACCATTGATGCAAGTACTGCATCGCGTAAACTAAAAGTACTAAAGGTATAATTAGTATTCGGTTTGTAATTAATGTATGCAGCTGAGAATGTAATACTGTATATAATTAATCGAGGAATTAGTTCGAATAATGTTACTAATAATGTTAAATTAACAATACTAACATTAACTTAAGACCTTGGTACCTTGTCGCATAATAGGTTAAACAGGTACCTTAGTTCATAAACCTTCATTTCATAAGCTATAAGCTCCTTTTAAGATACAAGATGACATGTATAATCGTAGTTTACTGGTAATATACGATGAAATACATATTATAACGGTCTCCGAATCCTAGTTACAGCTATGTCTTTTATTGTTGTCGTCCTGTCGGTAAAAAAATAGGTGCGAACCATATACCGAATTTAATCTCTTAATTTACATTCCATTGGTACAATTTCTGAACGCTTTATATTTCCGAAGCTCAAAAAGAACATTCAAAATTTCCAATAGATAGCAAATATCGTAAATTTTGAACGTAGCGCTTAGCTTGTCACCGTTTTCTAGAAATTGCTCAGTGGAAAACGGTAACAATTACCGGGAATCACAACTTGAGGTGCGTACGCATCGAGGCACGACGTGCGACATAGTGGAGCAGCCTGCTGGTGATACCTGTTTCAAAGATATCTAATGTAACTTGCATCGAAAGAAGTTAAAGTGAAGCTACTGACACGTTATTACATTTCGTATCCTACAAAAAGCGTTTCGGATGTGAATATTAAAATTTATACTCTACTGACGCAACGATAAT
>NW_016992597.1:0-371 GCF_001483705.2 Eufriesea mexicana | reverse complement strand
TACATTCCATTGGTACAATTTCTGAACGCTTTATATTTCCGAAGCTCAAAAAGAACATTCAAATTTCCAATAGATAGCAAATATCGTAAATTTTGAACGTAGCGCTTAGCTTGTCGCCGTTTTCTAGAAATTGCTCAGTGGAAAACGGTACCAATTACCGGGAATCACAACTTGAGGTGCGCACGCATCGAGGCACGACGTGCGACATAGTGGAGCAGCCTGCTGGTGATACCTGTTTCAAAGATATCTAATCTAACTTGCATCGAAAGAAGTTAATGTGAAGCTACTGACACGTTGTTACATTTCGCATCCTACAAAAAGCGTTTCGGATGTGAATATTAAAATTTATACTCTACTGACGCAACGATAAT
>NW_016992596.1:0-304 GCF_001483705.2 Eufriesea mexicana | reverse complement strand
CGCAAAAAAGATAGCTCCCCACGATATTAGTCGAAACCGTCTATATAATTGAACTTACCAGCCAGATTCTATAGCATTGCGAAGTCTATAGCACGCCGATAGAATCATTCTGCCTTTTTTATGTACGAGAGCTTGCTCGCCACGATAGTAGTCGAAAACGTCAACAAAATTGTATCTTCCAGCCACAATCTATCTCATTGCAATGGCTATAGCACTCTAAAAGCATCTTTCCTCCTTACTTACGCAAGGAAGTTAGCTCACCACGATATTAGTCGAAAACGTCAACAAAATTGTATTTTCCAGC
>NW_016992595.1:0-793 GCF_001483705.2 Eufriesea mexicana | reverse complement strand
CCTAACGTGCCGAGACAGCTACTGTTGCCTTCCCCAGAGACAAGCAGGACATACTAGAGCACAGTAGAGCGCTGAAATCCACCGAACAGCATTGTACAGCTCAAAAGTTAAAGCTATCCTGACAAAGCTTAGCCTAAGACAAGCTAACCGAACGTGTCCTGACTCAACATAACGTGCCGGGGCCACTATTGCAGCCCTTCCCAGAGCGAAGTTGAAAATGTTAAAGCTCTGAAACGGGCAGAAATCCAAATAATTACAGACCGGAACACTAAAGCAAAAGCCATCCTCTCCTAACAAAACCAATCGCAAAGTAGTCAATCGTAACACCCTTCAACCCAAATTGCCGCGACCACTATTGGTAGCCTCCGCAGAGTCAAGCGGAACACGATAGTGGCGAGCAGAATGCAGAAATCCATGTAGTCGCTGTGTATATCAGAAGATTCAAAGATACCCGAGCCTGTCCCAAACCAACAGGACAAAACCAAACATAGCCTGACTCAAACTAACGTGCCAACGTCGCTTTTGTTGCCCTCCCCAGAGACAAGCAGGGCATACTAGAGCACGGTATTGCGCAGAAGTACAGCGAAGAGCAGTGTACAGCACAAAAGTTAAAGCTATATGTGACCAAACTTAGCCTGACCTAACCTAACCGGGCGTAACCAGACAAATCGTAAAGTGCCGAGACCACCCCTGCTGGCCTTTTCCAGAGCCAAGCTGAAAATATTAGAGGCCTGCAGGGCGCAGAAATCAAACCTAATAGCAGAATGCAGCACTAAAGACAAAGCAATCCCCT
>NW_016992594.1:0-450 GCF_001483705.2 Eufriesea mexicana | reverse complement strand
TATAAGCACCTACAAAATTTTCGAAAGGTCAATTTCAGTTCAGTTTTTTCCTCTCCGCCGACTATGTATTTTTTCAACGTAGCCTTGTTGCTAAAATTGTATTGTATATTGAAATCCGGGTTCCAACATACCAGTGGTTACTAAACTATTCGCTCAGAAAAACCAACATACTGGTCTACCGATAAAACTGAACCACTTTATGTCTTTGACATATTTATAACAAAATGTATCGCTCCATAGAATACTCGCATACAGGATAATTACGATCTACTATTTAATATTATTGTAAAGTTTGCAACTGCAACACTTAACAAAGGTGAAAAGCAATCGTTTCGTAGCGACTATCGTTCTCACCCTCGTTACTATATGAATTCCGACTTCGAGGAAGTTTGAGGACTTTCTCGAAACTTCTCGGAAAACCTCCGCTTCCTGTATACATAACTTCCAGAC
>NW_016992593.1:0-541 GCF_001483705.2 Eufriesea mexicana | reverse complement strand
CTCTGGCAATTAGATGGCTGTTATTGCCATTGGATTGAAGGCGTCAGGCGATCTATTCACCAAACTACAACAGGTTATAAATTTAGAATAGACATATTCTCTGGAAGATAGATGGCAGTACTTGGCAATGGATTGAAGGCGTTTGGCGATCTATTCACCAAGCTATAACATGTTATAGATTATGAATAGACCTATTCTCTGGCAAGTAGATGGCTGTTATTGCCATTGGATTGAAGGCGTCAGGCGATCTATTCACCAAACTACAACAGGTTATAAATTTAGAATAGACATATTCTCTGGAAGATAGATGGCAGTACTTGGCAATGGATTGAAGGCGTTTCGCGATCTATTCACCAAGCTATAACAGATTATAGATCTTGCATAGACCTATTCTCTGGCAAGTAGATGGCTGTAATTGCCATAGGATTGAAGGCGTCAGGCGACCTATTCACCAAGCTATAACAGATTATAGGTCTTAAATAGCCCTATTCTCTGGCAAGTAGATGGCTGTTATTGCCATTGGATTGAAGGCGTCAGGCGA
>NW_016992592.1:0-2123 GCF_001483705.2 Eufriesea mexicana | reverse complement strand
GGAATAGTATAACGTAATCGACTATGTGGAAGCCTGTAATAATTGTCTCGGCACTTTAGGCTGTGTTAGGCTACGTATGGTTGGGTTAACTTAGTTTGTGTTAGGTACAGATAGATTTGGCATTCGTGGTATACACAGATATCCTATGGATTTCTACGCTCTACTCTGTCTTGCTATATCTTGCTTGGCTCTGGGAAGCCCAGCAAAGGTGGCCGCGGCACGTTATGTTTAGCTATGCTATTTTTAGTTAGGTTCTGATGGTGCGCATTAAGCTTGGGTCGCTCAGGCTTTCCAGATATACACTGCAATTATATGGCTTTCTGAGTTCTGCTATCCACTATTATGTTCTGTTTGGCTCTGGCGAGGCCAGCAATCGTGTTCGCGGCACGCTAGTTTGTGTTAGGTTGCGTCTGGCAATGTTACGATTGGCTATGTTAGAAGGTGGTAGCTTTGACTAGTGCGCTATACTTTGCTGCTCAGTGGATTTCAGCGCTCTACAGCGCTCTAGTGTGTTCACCTTGGCGCTGGGAAGGCCAGCAACTGTGATATCTGCACGTAATGACGAGATAGGTTACGTTCGTTTAAGTTAGTTTGGGCTAAATTTGGCCAGGGTGGCTTTCAGCTTTGTGCTATGCACAGCTATTCGGATGACTTCTGCGTTCGACTATTGTGCTGTACACTGCTTTCCTGTGTATTTCTGCACCCCACTCTCCTCCAATATGCCCTTCTTGGCTCTGGGGATGCGAGCAACAGAGGTCGCGGCGCGTTAGGTTGAGTTAGATTACGTTTGGCTTGGTTAGGTTTGGTTTGGTTAGGATGGGATAGCCTTGACTTTTGTATATACACTGCTATGCGGTGGATGTCTGCATTCAACTACGCTCTAATATGCCTCCCTTAGCTTTGGGAAGGACGGCAGTAGTGGTCCCGGCACGTTACTCTCTGTTAGGATACGTTCGGCTGCGTTAGGATTGATTAATTCAGGAAAGGGTAGCTTCAACTTTACTGCTATACACCGTCATTCCGTGGGTTTCTGCGCTCTACTGCTCTCTAGTATACTCTGTTTATCCCTGGTGTGGCGAGCGGTAACGTTCGATGCAGGTTTAGTTAAGTCAGGCTGCGTTCGGCTTGGATAAGATAGGTTACGGTACCTGTATCCTTCGTGCTACACACTGCAGTGCGGTGGATTACTGCACTCTACTTCGCGCTAGGATATTCAGCTTGGCTCTCCGGAGGCAATCAACGGAGGACTCGGCACGCTACGTTGAGTAAGGCTACGATCGTTTCTGTCACGTTTGGCTATGTTAAGCAAGTGTAGCTTGAACTATTTCGCTATGCACAGAGATTCTATGGACTCCTGCGTTCTACCCACCTCTAATGTGCTCTGCTTGGCCCTGAAGAGCGCATCAGTAGCGGCCTCGGCATGTTAGGATGTGATTGGTTACGCTCGGTACGTTACGTTTATGGCTCTGATCTTTGTGCTGTACACTGCTTCCGGTGGTTTGCTGCGCTCTACTGTGCACTGGTATAATCTGCCTGGCTATTGGGAGGCCAGCAGTTATGGTCTCGGCAGTTTAGTCTGTGTTATGTCGCGTTTGGTTATGTTACGTTTGGCTTAGTTACAACAGCGTTGCTTGGTCAGTTGTGCTGTACTCTTCTATTGGGTGGACATCTGCACTCTACATTGCTCTTCTATACTCTGCTCGACTTTGAGGCTCAGTAAAAGTGGTCTCGGCACGTTAGGTTATGATAGGCTACGATTGGTTGTATTACGTTTGCCTGGGTTAGGTATGGATAGTTTTGACTTACGTGGCATACACTGTAGTTCGGTGGATTTCTGCGTTCCACTGTGCTGTAGTATATTCTGCTTGGCTCTGTGGAGGCCAGTAATAATGGTTTCGGTACGATAGTTTGAGTTATGCTGCGCTTGGTTGTGTCACGTAAGGCTTGGTTAGGATAGACTACTTTGACTTTTGCGCCATTTACTGTTACTCGGTGAGTCTCTGCGCTTTGGTGTGTACTAATTTGCTCTGCTTGGCTCTTGGGAGGACAGAAATACTTGTCTTGTCACGTTATGTTTGTTTACGATACATTTGGGTAGATTAAGTATGGCCACGTTACGTCAG
>NW_016992591.1:0-339 GCF_001483705.2 Eufriesea mexicana | reverse complement strand
GGGACTATTGCGAACACCCGCACCAACGCTGCTTCACAGCGGTGAGGGATTCGTGGCAGTCTCCTGGAATGACGTAGTCGTGGTGGGTTGCTACGTCTCCCCCAACCGCGGCCTCTCGTCGTGCGAGAGTTACCTGGACGAGCTCCGAGGTTTCCTTAGTGGACACATGGCTCGTCCGGTTCTGGTCCTGGCGGACTTCAACGCCCACTCCGTGGCGTGGAGTTCCCCGCGAACAGACGCTCGGGGCGAGGCCCTGCAAGTTTGGGCCGCGGGGTGGGATCTCCGGTTGCTCAACCCGGGTTCCGTAAGCACGTGCGTCCGGTCGAACGGCACGTCGAT
>NW_016992590.1:0-1050 GCF_001483705.2 Eufriesea mexicana | reverse complement strand
GATCCACCGAATAGCAGTCTACAGCACAAAAGTCAAATCTACCATATCCTAACGTTTCCAAACATAATTTGGACAAACGTAACATAACTTAACCTAACGTGACGAGACCACAGTTGCTGGCCTCCACAGAGGCAGGCAGAACATACTGCAGCAGAGTAGCGCACAAAGCGCATGCAAATAGCAGTGTATAGCACAAAAGTCAATGAAATCACAGCCTATCCTGCCCTTACCTAACCTAGCCAAACGTAGCCTAATTAAACCTAACAAGCGGAGTCCACCATTGCTGGCCTCGCCATTGCCATGAAGAACATGTTAGAGGAGACGAGAGCGCCGAAATCCATAGAATCGCAGGGTATACCAGAGAAGACGAAGTTACCCATATCTGTCCCAAACGAACGTTACATGTCCTAACGTGACAGAACTCAAGCTAACGTGCTGCGGCAACAGTTTCTGGCATCCCCACAGCATATCAGAGCATATAAGATCACAGCAGAGCGCAGAAATCCACCGAATGGCAGTGTATAGCACAAAAGTCAAAGCTGCACTAGCCTTACCTAGCCAAATGTAGCGAAACCAAGCGTTACCTAACTCAACCTAATAGGCCTTTAGAACTTTGTTGCTGACGTCCCCAGAGCCAGGCAGAATATATTAGGGGAGAGTTGGGCGCAGAAATCCATAGAACTGCGGTGTGCAGCAGAGAAGTCATAGACATCCAAACCTAACCCAAACTTAATGACCTAACCTAACGTAGTCAAGCCCAAGGTAACGTGCTGCGACCACTATTGCTGGCATCCCCAGGGTCTGGCAGATTAGAGTAGAGCACAGTGGAGGACAGAAATCCACCGGATAACCGTGTATAGCACAAAAGTCATAGCTATTATATCCTAACATAACCAAACGTAACATAACCATATTTAACCTAACTCAACATCTCGCGCCACGACCATTATTGCTGGCATCGCAAGGGTCGGGCAGATTATAGTAGATCACAACAGACCACAGATATCCACCGAATAGCAGGGTATACCGCGATAGTCAAAGCCGTCCACG
>NW_016992589.1:0-262 GCF_001483705.2 Eufriesea mexicana | reverse complement strand
GGCGCCGGCACGTTATGTTGAGCTTTGTTACGTTTGGTTGTGTTACGATTGGTTACGTTAGGATGGGGTACCATTGACTATTGTGCTACAGACCGCAATTGGGTGCGTTTCTGCGCTCTGTTCTGCTCTAGTATGTTTTGCTTTGCCCTAAGGGGGTCATCAGTATTGGTTTCGGACCATTAGTCTGTGTTATGTTGCATTTGGTTATGTTACCTTAGGTTAGGTTAGGATTGGATAATTTTGACTTTTGCGCTATACACGG
>NW_016992588.1:0-736 GCF_001483705.2 Eufriesea mexicana | reverse complement strand
TACTCTGAACTTTCTTTGCAATTTACATCATCAGTGAACAAATAAATCCAGCAGCAACATTTCGGGGGTGGTGGCTGTACTCAGCACTCTTTCGCCAATAATTAGTGTCTCGATCGTCAATGGGGCAGGCGTCTGCCATTCTAGAATTGGAATAGAGTTTATATATTCAGAGAAAAGATTAATAAAACGGCTGCAGTGCTGTGATGATGGCAGCAGTCATTGCCGTCCTAGGAATTGTTATTACCTCTAGCTGTGGCAGATCTGCCTTTTGGCACTCTGCAGTTGCAATAGAAACAGCATCATCACTTATCAGGTCTTTTCCATGCCTACAGTGCTCTTTGAAGGATGTGCCTAGTGCCGTAATATCGTCTGTTAATATCTGTTGCCATAACCGTAGTAAACATTGGCTATTCTGTAATTGCTGTGAAAGTTAAGTTATCAGCGAACAAATTATTACAACGGATAGAGATCTGCCATCATGGCTGTACTTAGTACTGTTTCGTTATTTGCTGATATTTCTAGAGACATTGGATCTGACCCTTGTCATCCTAGACTTGCAACAGAATTTAAATCAGCAGTCAACAGCTTAAACAGACGGCTACTGTGCTGTAGTGGTATTGGGAGTTGAAAATGCCCCTAGCCATATCTGATGTTTACGTTGATCTTTCTGGAAATACATTGGTATTTATGTCGGCACTGATCAGATTAATCCAACGGCTATAGTGCAACATTTGTG
>NW_016992587.1:0-557 GCF_001483705.2 Eufriesea mexicana | reverse complement strand
CAAAGCCATCCTCTCCTGATATATCCAATCTTAACGAAGCCAAACGTTACATAACGCAACCTAACGCACGCCGACCACTATTGCTGGACTCCGCAGCGTCGAGCGGAACTTACTAGAGGACAGTTGGACGCAGAAGTCCATTGAAACACTGTATAGCACAAAAGTCATATCCATCCAGACGTAACCCAAGATAACGTAACGTAACCAAACGTAGCCTACCACAACACGTCGTGCCGCGGGCACTATTTCTGGCCTCACCAGGGCAAAGCAGAATGTAATAGAGTGCAGTCAAGCGCAGAAGTCCACCGAACAACAGTGTATATCACGAAAGTCAAAGCTACCGTTACCGAATATAACCCAACCTAAACTAACCGAACGTAACCTGGCACAACCGAACGTGCCGAGACGAATATTGCTGGCATTCCGAAGACTAAGCATAATTAAGTAGAGCACAGTACAGCGCAGGTATATCAGAATAACAGTGTATAGCTCGGAACTCTAAGTTACCTGGCCGAGCTTAACCTAATCTAACAAAACCAAACGTAAACTAACATATC
>NW_016992586.1:682-4609 GCF_001483705.2 Eufriesea mexicana | reverse complement strand
AGGCCAGCAATAGTGGTCGCGGCAAGTTAGTTTGTGTTAGAATACCTTCGGTGACGTTAGGCTGCGTTGCGATATTTTGCGCTCGCGTTGACTTCCCTGTTATAAGCTGTTGTTAGTTGGAATTCTGCGCTGTACTGTGCTCTAGTATACCTTGCTCCAGATTGGATGGTCCAGCAATAGTGGTCGCGGCACGTCATATTGTGTCATGTTACGTTTGGTTATCTTACGATTTGTCACGTTATGAAGGTATGGCTTTAACTCTTGTACTATACACTGCTATTCGGTGGGTTTCTGCGCTATACTACGCTCTAATATGCTCTACTTTGCTCTGGGGAGACCAGCGGGCGTGGTCTAGGCACGTTAGGTCGGTGTTTGTTTACGCTGGCTAGGTTATGTTTGATAAGGTTCGGCTAGGATACCTTTGACTTTTGTGCTGTACACTTCTGTTACATGGATTTCTACGCTCCACTGTGATCTAATACTCTCTGCCTTGCTCGGTGGATGCCAGAAATAGGGGCCGCGGCATGTTGCGTGTGCTTAGGTTAAATTTGTTCATGTATAGTTTGGTTCGGTTGGGATAGGTTACCTTTGAGTTTTGCGCTATAAACTCTTACACGACGTTTTTCTGCGCTATTCGTTGCGCTGCTATACCCGACACGACACTGGGGAGGCCAGCAATGGCGGTCGTGAATCGAAAGGTTGAGTCAGGGTACGTTTGGTTAGGTTAGGCTTTGTTTGGTATTGTCAGTACGGTCTTGGCTTTTGTGCTGTGCACAGCTATTCTGTGAATTACGGCGCTGAACTCTGTTGTAATATGATCTGCTTGGCTGTGAGGAGTCCAGCAATATAGTTGTGGGCGCGTTTGATTAAGATATTCTACGTTTCGTTAGGTTGGGTTAGGTCTGGTTAGGTTAGGTAATCCTGGACTTTCGTGCTAAATATTGCCATTTGGCGGTTTTCTGCGCTCTACCTGGCTCCACTATACTCTACTCGAATTTGAGGAGGCCAGCAATAGTGGTCGTGGTGCGATAGCTTGTGTTAGGCTACGATCGGTAATATTACGATTAGTTAGGTTAGGTGACGGTAGCTTTGACTTTTGTGCTATACACAAATACAGGTTGGTCTTCGACGCCCTTCATTGCCCTACAATACTCTGTTCGACTCCGGCGAGGCTAGAAATGGTGGTCTGGGCACGTTGGTTTTTGTTATGTTATGTTAGCTCCGGTTAGGCTTGGAGAGCTTTGCCTTTCGCGTTATAAATTGTTCGTCGGTGGATTTCTGGACTCCGATATGCTCTAGTACGTTCTGCTCGTCTCCAGGGAAGCCAGTAACAGTGGTATCGTTACGTTAGTCCGAGGTGTTTAGGGTTTGGTTATGTAACGTTTGGTTAGGTTAGGATACGACAGCTTTTAATTTTACGCTATACCCCGCTATTCGTTGGATTTATGCGCTCTACGTGGCTGTGATGTGCTCTGCTTGGCTCTGGGGATGCCAGCAATGGTATTCTCTGCACGTTAGACTGAGTTAAGTTGCGTTCGTTTTTGCCACATTTGGTTTGGTTAGGATAGGATAGCTTTGACTTTTGCTGTATACAGTGCTCTCCGGTGGATTTCTACGCTCTACTGTAATTTAATTTTCTCTGCTCTGCTCTGGGGTAGCCGGAAAATATTTCCGCGGTGCATTAGGTTGTGTTGGTTACGTTTTGTTATGTTACGTCCGGTTATGTCACATTTGGTTACTTTAGGATAGGGAACCTTTGACTTTTTTTTAGGATAGGGAACCTTTGAGTTTTGTTCTATGCACTGCCTTACGGCGGATAACTCTAATCTAATGCGCTTTAATATGCTCAGCTTGGTTCTGGGAAGGGGAGAAGAAGCGGTACCGGCATATTACTTTAAGATAGGCTACGTTCGGTTTGGTTTGGTTTGGTCAAGTTGTTTTACGATATCTCTGTCTTTTTTGCATTGCACAGCATTGCGGCGGGCCGCAACTTTCTACTGTGCTCTAGTATATTCTGCTTGGCTCGGCGAAGGCGAGCAGTGTCGGTGTCGGCATGTTATGCTGAATTAGGCTGCGTTTGGTTAGGTTAAGTTATGCCAGGTTTGGTTAGGGTACCTTAGGCTTCGGTGCATTAGACTGCAATGAGGTGGTCTCCTGCGCTCCACTGTGCTCTAGTATAATCTGCCTGGCTGGTTTGGGCGAGGTTTGTACGGCTTTGACTTTTCTGCTATACAGTGCGATTATGTGGACCTCCGCGCTTTACTCACTTTTACATGTTCTGCCTGTCCCTCTGGCGGCAAGCAATAGCTGTCGCGGCACGTTAGTTTGAGGTAGGTTACGTTTAGATATATCACGATTGGTTATGTTAGGAGGTGATAGCTTTGACTTTTGCGATGTACACTGCTGTTCGGTTTATTCCTGCGGTCTACTACGATCTAATATGATCAGCTTGGCTCTGGGAAGGCCACCAATAATAATTTCGGCACGTTAAGTTTAGTTGTGCTACGTTTGGTTATGTAAGGTTCGGTAAGGTTAGGTTAGGTTATCTTCGACTGTTGTGCGTTACACTGCTATCCGGTCGGTATCTGCGCTCTGAATTACTCTACTAGCATCTGCTTGTCTCTGGGGAGGCTAGCAATAGTACTCGAGGCACGTTCGATTGAGTTAAGTTACGTTTGCATATGTTATGTCAGGCTATGTTTGGTTAAGATGGCTTTGACTCTTGTGCTAGACACTGCTATTCTATGGACTTCTGCGCTCCTCTGTGACCTGTGACACTATGCTTGTCACCGTGGGCACCAGGAATAGCGCCCTTGGCCCGTTAGGTGTGATGTATTACGTTTGGTTTCGTCATGTCTGGTTAGGTTGTGTTAGGATAGCTTTGACTTTTAAGCTATACACTGCTATTTGGACGATTTCAGCGTTCTACATTGCTCTCCTATACTCTGCTTAGCTGTCGTGTTGCCAGCAATAGCGGCCTTGGGTTGTCAGTTTGGGGTACGCTACGTCTGCTTATGCTAGGTTCGGTTAGGTTAGGGTATGATAGCATTGACTTTTTTGTTGTACACGGCTATACGGTGGATTTCTGCGTTCTACAGTGTTCTAATATGCTCTGCCTTGCTACGGGACTTCCAGAAACAGTGGCAACAGCGCGTTAGTTTGTGTTATGTCGCGTTTGGTTACGTTAGATTTGTAAGAGTTACGCTAGGACATCTTCGTCTTTCGTGCTATATACTACCACTGTATGGACCTCTGCTCTCTACTCTCCTCTAATATTCCCTGCTTGGCGATGTGGATGCCAGCAATATCGGACTAGGCACGTAAGGTTGTGATTGGTTACGTTTGGCCTGGGTCGGTTCAGTCAGGTCTGGTTAGGGTATCCTTTACTCTTCCGCCATACACTTCAATGAGTCGGATTTCTGCGATTTCCTGTGACTCAGTATATTCTGCTTGTCTCTGGGAAGGTCAGCAATAGTGGTGTAGGTACGTCAGGGTGAGTTAAGTTACGTTTTGTTATGTTTCGAATGGACACGCTAGGATAGCGTACCTTTGACTTTTGTGCTATTCACTGCTACTCCGAACATTTCTGCGCTGTACGATGCCCTAATATGATATCTGTGGACCTGGGGAGGCCAGCAAAGGCAGTCTCGGCACCGTATGTTTTGCTAGGCTATGTTCGGTTAGGATAGGTTAAGACACGTTAGGCTTGGGTATCATTCACTTTCGTGACACACGCTGCAATGCTATGGATTACTGCGCTCTACTTTGCTCTAGTATATTCTGTTTGACTCTGGCGAGGCAAAAAATACTGTTCTCGGCACGTTAACTTGGGTTGAGCTACTTTCGGTTATGTTACGTTTGGTTATGTTAGGGCAGGTTAGCTTCGACGACAAGAGTGCCGCGCTGAATGTCGAATGAGGCGGACGC
>NW_016992586.1:0-657 GCF_001483705.2 Eufriesea mexicana | reverse complement strand
TTCGGCAGAAAAGTGCGTCTTCTGGCGCGTGGATTAGTGCCATTCTGTGCGTGTTGTGCGTGGGTGCACGTGGCCGGGGACTCGCCTCGCGGAGTGTGTCGTGGTGCCGATAAAAATTTAACGTGTTTGCAAGTTTCTTCCCCCTTATTCGTGGCATCAACGAAGTTGTGGACACCGCTACATCGCAGGTAGGCGAGGGAAGGTGCCCAATGTCCGCCGCGGAGCCGCGCATCTGCCCAGCGATGGATCCCTCCGCCGTGGGTCACACCACAATGCAAGCGGCGGGGCAGGGGCTTGCAATCCGTACAGTGGTAACCATTCCGGGGAAGCCGGAGAATTTACCGAGGAGTAAAGTTAAGGTTATTGTTAGTGGTGCCGACGCGGTGTGGAGCTTCCCTCGTCGAAGGACAGGGCAATTAGCCCTACTGCAGGTGCTACGAGGCGCGTGACTCGTAGCACCGCATTGCGCAAGGCGCTGCAGGAGTACCTCGAGGGGGAGTGCTCCGCCTTCGCAGGTGCCGTCAGCGTCACGAGCGGCGGCGAAACGTCGTCTTCATGGGTATCCTCAGCGAAGACGGCCAAGCGGTCGTGGAGGTCGGAATGGGATGAATATGACCCATTCGAAGGTTTGGATGGTATCGATCTCGCCACGAAACC
>NW_016992585.1:0-1627 GCF_001483705.2 Eufriesea mexicana | reverse complement strand
TAAAAATTCCCCAAATCCCAAGAATTCGAAATTAAAAGAATTCTGCTAGTCGATGCTTCCAAAAATATTACATTAGTACCAACCAGTTTTTGAATTGCTCCTCTAAAATGTTTTGGTACCTAATATAATATACTGCAATATTATAAATGGCTATAAATAATTCTTTAATGGTATAATACTGTAAAAAATGCTACAATAAAAATTCCCCAAATCCCAAGAATTCGAAATTAAAAGAATTCTGCTAGTCGATGCTTCCAAAGATATTACATTAGTACCAACCAATTTTTGAATTGCTCTCCTAAAATATTTTGGTACCCAATATAATATGCTAGAATGTTATAAATGGCTATAAATAATGCTTAAGTGCTATAATAGTATAGAAAATGCTATAATAAAAATGCACAAAATCCCAAGAATTCGAAATTAAAAGAATTCTGCCAGTCGATGCTTCCAAAAATTTTACATTAATACCAAAAAATTGCTGTCCTAAAATATTTTGGTACCCAAAATAATATACTATAATGTTATAAATAGCTATAAATAATGCTTAAGTGCTATAATACTATAGAAAATGCTATAATAAAGATTCCCAAAATTTCAAGAATTCGAAATTAAAAGAATTCTGTCAGTCGAGGCTTCCAAAAATTTTACATTAGTACCAACAAATTTTTCGATTACTCCCCTAAAATATTTTGGTACCTGGATCTGGAAATACTGTACACATAGGGTGTCTTATATACATATCGAATCGGGTACACATCATTTTCTGATCGTTCAAACTCGCATCGCAGCTCTGCTGCTAAATCGTTGTACTTTTCCGAGTTAATTAATGATCCTGCGGTAATTGATTATTCCACGGGGACGAGGCGCACCGCGACCATACATTGTCATTGAATTTATCGCGGTTATGAGGCTTTTTGCCGGCGTTTCCGGCCGATATTGCGGCCAGCCGCAGTGGCAAGGATCGTCATATTAATCGCGTGTTTCTCGTGAACCTAAGACATCGCTACCTCGCCGCGAATTATGATAAAATAATAATCCATCGAGAGGGAAAATTATCGGAAAATTATCCTCAATTACTAATTATTTTTAATTACGTCTAATTATTTTTACACCCCATTTGTACCCACCTATTCGACAGCTATTAATAGCACATTGCACTCGTATTTCAGTGCACAAATTTTTCCATATCAACAAATTCCGCTTTGACCCGTCTGCCAAAAACATTTCCCGTTCGGAGTGCAGCGCAACGAAAGGTATAAAAACGCGCGAACGACAAATAGAAAAAGCATTATAAATGACGTAAATTCACGTCACTAACTGCTAATGCATCAATCCCGTGCGAGCGAAATTTTTCGCATAAAAGTGCATCCGGAAGAGAAGTTTCAATGCACGGCTACCGAAGGAACAATATATTCCGAAAAATCCATAAACGCTATTTACACGAAGAATTAACGCGAACCAAAAATATCCAATTACCTCACGCACACACTAGCTAATTTACAACAACATCCATTCTTCCTCGCATGCAAAGCGACTATTTTCCAAAGCAATAAAAAAAACACCGTGAATGAGCAAAGAAAATTAACACAAAGTGCATCATGTCCCTGAAAAGAGGAGGACAAAA
>NW_016992584.1:0-962 GCF_001483705.2 Eufriesea mexicana | reverse complement strand
CATACGTCCCTCCAAACATCCCTACATACATATATACATACATCCATTCAAACATACATACATGCATCCATGCATACATCCATCCGTCCATACAGCCATCCATCCATACATACATTAAACGGTGCTTCCACCCTTCCATACGCCCATTCATCCATACGTCCACCAATCCATACATCCGTCGATCCATACAGCCATACATACATACATCCACACATCCACACATACATCCACACTTCCACACATCCATACAACCAAACATGCATGCATACATACATTCTTATATCCATACATTCATACATACATACAACCATGCATGCATACATCCATACATGCATACATCCATACGCCCATCAATCCATACATCCATCCATCCACACACCCATACATCCACAAATCCATCCACCCATACACTCATCCATCCATGCATACCTCCATTCATACATCCATATGTACATAAATACAAACATCCTTACATACATCCATGAACACATCCTTCCATTCATCCGTACAAACATCCATACATACATCCGTCCTTCCGTCCATCCACACGTCCATTCATCCACCCACACATCCATACATCCGTGCATCCGTACATCCTTACATTCACACATCCATACATCCATACATACATACATCCGTACATCCATACGTCCTTCCATCCATACATCCATACATACACACAAACATACATCCACATGTCCATCCACCCATACACTCATCCATACATACATACATCCATACATACATCCATAGATCCATACATACACCCATACACTCATCCATGCATACATGCATAGATACTTTCGTGCATACATCCATACATACATCCATACATCCGCCCATACATACATCCGTACATTCGCCATTCCATTAACGCATCCATACATCCATCCATCCAGACACCCATCCATAAATCCATCTAACCATACAACCATCCATCCATACGTCCGTACATATATACA
>NW_016992583.1:0-491 GCF_001483705.2 Eufriesea mexicana | reverse complement strand
CAACGGCTAAAGCATTGTGATGACAGCAGTGCTCAATACCGTTTCGTCAATTGGTAGAGTCTCATGCGATAATGGATCAGCCCTTAGTCATACTAGAAATGCAATAGGATATAAACCGTCACTGACCAGATTGGCCCAGTGGCTGCAGTGCTCTACTGGTGAATGCACCAACTACCGTACTGGGCATTGTCAATATTCCTACCCATAACTGATGTATACGTGGGTTGTACTAGAATTGCTGTTAAGCTTAATATAACAATGAGCAAATTAGTCCAACGGCAAAAGAACCGTGACGATGGCTGTTCTCTGTGCCGTTTCTTCAGTTGCTAGAGTTTCGAGCGGTAATGGGCCAGTCGTCTGTCATTCCATAATAGCAATGGTATATAAATCATCAAGAAATGATTAATACAACTGTTGCTGTGCTTCTTGGGCGGATGCACCAGCTACCGTACTGGGAATTGTAAATGTCTCTAGGCATACCTTAAGTATGC
>NW_016992582.1:0-455 GCF_001483705.2 Eufriesea mexicana | reverse complement strand
TCCCCCTAAATATGGAGAAAGTCAGCTCACCACGATATTAGACGAAAATGCCAATAAAATTTAGTTTTCCAGCCCGTTTCTATAGCATTGCAATGGCTATCGCAGGCCAATAGAATCTGTCCTCCTTATTTATGCAAGAAAGTTATCTCACTACGACATTAGTCGAAAATGACAATAAAATTGAATTTTCCAGGCAGATTCTATAGCATTGCAATGGCTATCGCACGCCAATAGAATCTGTCCTCCTTAATTATGCAAGAAAGTTATCTCTCCACGATATTAGTCGAAAATGTCAATGAAATTGAATTTTCCAGGCAGATTTTATAGCACTGCAATAGCTGAATCACGCCAATAGAATCTGTCCTCCTTAATTATGCAAGAAAGTTATCTCTCCACGATATTAGTCGAAAATGACAATAATATTGAATTTTCCATCCTGATTCTATAGCATTGCA
>NW_016992581.1:0-445 GCF_001483705.2 Eufriesea mexicana | reverse complement strand
TCAGAAATCTACCTAATGGCAGACCATTGAACTGAGGTCGAAGATATCCCCAAGTAACCTAACGAAACGTAGCATAGCCGAACGTAACCTAACTCAACCTAACATGCCGCGACCACAGTTGCTAGCCTCCCCAGAGCCAAGCCGAACGCACTAGCGGAGAGTAGAACGCACAAATTCATAGAACCGATGTGCATATCAGAAAAGAAAAGTATATAAACATAAACCAGACAAACAGGAGACATCAGAACATAGCCTATCTCAAACTAACGTGCCGATAACGCTATTACTGCCCTGCCCACAGCCAAGTAGGACATACTAGAGCACAGAAGATCGCATAAATCCATCGAGTAGCAGTGTATAGCAGAGGAGTCGAGGATGTCCAAACCTAACCTGGTAGCCATCCCGGAGCCAAACAGAGAATATTAGAGCACAGTAGATTGCAGAA
>NW_016992580.1:346-705 GCF_001483705.2 Eufriesea mexicana | reverse complement strand
TAAATTTTTAATATCTCGAGGTACAGTGGATCTGCCTTTTGCCATTCTAGAATAGCAATTAGAGACAAATCATCATTGAACATATTATTACAGCGTCAGCAGTGCTCTGACGGTAGATGTAATAAATTACGTATTTTGAATAGAAGAAATTTCACTAGACGCGACCTTACTATACACTGGTTATTGCAGAGGCTCTTTCGAATTTACATCATCAATTAAATAAGAAGTACAACGGAAACACTAATGTGATGATGGCTGAACACAGTACTGCCTGGTCAATTGTTAATGCCTTGAGCGTTAATGGTTACTGTACTTTATAGTTCTGGAAGAGCTATAAAATTTAAGTCATCATTGAACAG
>NW_016992580.1:0-216 GCF_001483705.2 Eufriesea mexicana | reverse complement strand
GTTATTCAGCAGCTACAATACTGTGATTATGGCTGTACTCAGTACTGTGGTATCAACTGTTAATACCACGAGTGGAAGTGGATTTCCATTTATCGTTGCAGAATTGCTGTATAATATACAACTTCAGTGACCAATCTAATCAACCGGCATCAGTGCTCTGTCTGTAGATGTACTAATTATTGTGCTGTGAATTCTAAGCATGACGGTAGTATACGT
>NW_016992579.1:0-2576 GCF_001483705.2 Eufriesea mexicana | reverse complement strand
CAGAGGGAAGCAGGACATATTAGAGGAGAGTAGAGCGCCGAAGTCCGTAGCATGGCAGTGCGTAACACAAAACTCGATGATATTCTAGCCTAACCCAAACGAACCTACCTTAGCCAAGAGTAAACTAACACAACCTGACCTGCCGCCGCCGCCATTTCTTGCCTTCCCAGAGCAAAGCAGAGGCTATTAGGTCACAGTAGAGCTCAGAAACCCAGCGCATAGCAGTGTATGGCACAATTGTCAGAGACAACCTGACTGCAACCTAAGCCTAACAAAAACTAACATAACCTGACGGAACGTTGCCTAACTCAAACAAACGTGCCGAGATCACTATTACTGGCTTCCCCAGAGAGAAGCAGAGTATGACAGAGCGCAGCAGAGCGCAAATGTCCATAGTATATCAGTTTTGAGCACATTTGTTAAAGCTACCCGTACCTGTCCCAGCGTAACCAAAGCTAGAAGAACGGAATCTAACTCAACCTAACATGCCGCGAACATTATTTCTGGCCTCCGCAGAGTCGAGCAGAGTACAGTAGAGCAATGAAGAGTGCAGACATCCTCCGAACAGCTGTGTACAACACAAAAGCCATAGCTATCCCGTCCTAATCCCACAAAACGCTATATTACCAAACGTAGCATAACAAAACCTATCGTGTCATGACCACTATCGCTGGCATCCATAGATTCGTGCAGAGTATAGTAGAACACAGTAGAGGGCAGAAATCTACCGAATAGCAATGGAAAGCACAAAAGTCAACGATATCTAGACCTAGCCAGTCCTAACCTAACCTAACCAAACGTAGTGTAACTGAACCTGATGTGCTTCGAACACTATTGCTGGCTTCCCCACAGACGAGCATAATATAATAGAGCACAGTAGAGCACAGGAGCCCATAGGATATCCGTTTTGATCACATATATCAAATCTATTCTGACCAAATCCAAACATACCTACAATAACCAAACGTAACCGATCACAAGCTAAGGTGCCTCGACCAGTATTGCTGACGTCCACAGTGCCAAACAGAACATAATACAGGAGAGTAGAGCGCAGAAATCTATAGCACTGCTGTGTACAGTTGAAAAGTCGAACATATCCGAACCAAACCAGAGCTAACATAAACTATTCAAACGTAACATTTCTCAACCTATCTTGCCGAAAGCGCTATTACTGGCTTCCCAAGAGACATGCAGAACATTCTAGAGCACAGCAGAGCGTGGAAGTCCACCGAATAACAGTGTATAACACAAAAGTCAAAGCTACACTGCCCCAACCTAACAAGACGTAACATAACCGAACGTAACATACCTCATCCTAAGGTGCCGAGAGCAAAACTGCTGGCCCTCAGATAACCAAGCAGAATATACAGGAGCACAGTGGAGTGCGGAAATCCACCGGATAGCGGTGCATTTCGCAAATGTCAATACCGTTCTAACCAAACTTAACCTACCCTAACCTAGCCGAACGTAACCAAGCTCTACCAAACGTGCAACCACCACTGCTGCTGGCCTCACCAGAGTCAAGCAAAGTCTAGTAGAGCTATGCAGGGCGCAGGTATCGAACGAACAGCAGTGTATAGTACAAAAACAAGACTATGCTAACCAAACCTATCCTAACCCAGCCAAGACAAACGTTACAAATCTCAACCAAACGTGCCGAGACCACTAACGCTGGTCTCCGCAAAGCCAAACAGAACATATTAGTGCGCAGGAATCCACCGTATAGAAGTGTGTAGCACAAAAGTAGAACTATCCTATCCTTACCTGAGCAAACGTACTGCAACCCAACATAACCTAACTAATCCTGAGGAGCCGAGATCACTATTGCTGCCACCCCAGAGCGAAGCAGAACGTATTAGTAGAGAGCAGAGCGAAGGAATCCATAACATCGTAGCGCATAGCAGAATAGCAGTAGCCACATTATCCCAACTTAGACAAACGAAACATTTCCGAACGTAGCATAGCTCTACCTATAGTGCCGAGGACACTATGGATTGCCCCTCCGGAGTCAAGCAGAATATACTAGAGCAAAGTAGAGCGCACAAATATACCGCATCGCAGTTTATTTCAAAAGAGTCAAAGATATCCTGACCTATTCAAACCAAACATAACATAACCAAATGTAACCTAACTCAAGCTAACTTGCATAGACCATTATTGCTGGACTCCCATACGCAAGGTCGATCACATTAGAGGAGGGCAGAGCTAGGAAGTTCATTACATGGCAGTATAT
The DNA here is from genome assembly GCF_001483705.2 of Eufriesea mexicana. Taxonomy (NCBI): domain Eukaryota; kingdom Metazoa; phylum Arthropoda; class Insecta; order Hymenoptera; family Apidae; genus Eufriesea; species Eufriesea mexicana. Next base: position 343 of record NW_016992579.1, on the reverse strand, counting down.
ACCACAAAAGTCAAAGATATCCCAAGCAAACCCACACATACCTAATGTAAAAAAATGGAACCATAGAGAAACTAACGCGCCGCGGCCACTAATGCTGCCCTCGTCAGAGCAAAGCAGAACATATTAGAGCAGAGTAGAGCGCAGAAGTCTGTAGAATTGTAGTGCATAGCACAATAGTCGAAGCTTCCCTATCCTAACATAATCAAGCGTTACACAACCGAAAGCAGCAAAGCTCCACATAACGTGACCATACCACTATCGCTTGCCCCTGCAGATCCTAGCAGAATATACTAGAACAAAGAAGATAGCAGTAATCCACCGCATTGCAGTGTATAGCGCAAAA
>NW_016992578.1:0-562 GCF_001483705.2 Eufriesea mexicana | reverse complement strand
GCTATAGAATCTGACTGGAAAATTCAATTTTATTGATATAAATAAGCTAAATTAAGCTTGTAGATTCATAATCCATTGATATTTTGTTTCATTACTTTGTATAAATATTTTTCAGTAAGTAGATGGCTATACTTACCACAGGACTGTAGGCGTTAGACGATCTATTGACCAAGCTATAACAGGTTATAGATTCTGAATGGATCTGTTCTCTGGTAAGTAGATGGCTATATTTATCACTGGACTGTAGGCGTTAGACGATCTATTCATCAAGCTATAACAGGCTAGAGATTCTGAATGGATCTGTTCTCTGGTAAGTAGGTGGCTATACTTACCACTGGTCTGTAGGCGTTAGACGATCTATTCACCAAGCTATAACAGATTATAGATTCTGAATGGATCTGTTTTCTGGTAAGTAGATGGCTATACTTATCACTGGACTGTAGGCGTTAGACGATCTATTCATAAAGCTATAACAGGCTAGAGATTCTGAATGGATCTTTTCTCTGGTAAGTAGGTGGCTATACTTACCACTGGTCTGTAGGCGTTAGACGATCTATTCACC
>NW_016992577.1:0-512 GCF_001483705.2 Eufriesea mexicana | reverse complement strand
AAGTCAAAGGTACCCTATCCTAACCTAACCAAACGTAACATAAGCGAACGTAACGGTACTCAATCTAACGTGCCAAGGGCACAATTCCTGGCCTCCCCAGTGCCAATCAGGACATACTAGAGTTAGAGCAGAGTGGGGCGCTGAATTCCACCTAATAGCGGTGTGCAGAACAAAATTCAAAGCTATCGTCTCCTAACGTAACCAAATTTAACACAAACGAACGTAACCGAACTCAATCTAACGTTCCGCGCCCAATATTGCTGGCCTCCATGTAGCCAAGCGTTTCATGTTAGAGCATCGTAGAGCGCAGGGATCCTGCGAATACCAGTGTACAACACAAAAGTCAAAGCTAGCTTATCCTAACCTTACCAAACGTGACACGTACAAGCCGAATTTAATTCAACCACACGAGGCGACATCTGAGTTCCTGGCATCCCCAGATCCAAGCCGAAGGTATCAGGGCGCAGTGGAACGCATATATCCACCGAATAGCAGTGTACAGCACAAAATTT
>NW_016992576.1:0-1247 GCF_001483705.2 Eufriesea mexicana | reverse complement strand
CAGAAAAGTTTGCTCACCACGACATTAGTCGAAAATGTCAATAAATTTGAACTTTTCAGTAAGCTTCGATTGAAATGCAATGGCAATAGCAAACTAATAGAATCTTACCTCGTTGTTTAAACCAGAAAACACTCCTCTCCTCAGTATTTGTCGAAAATGTCAATGGAATTGAACTTTTCAGGCTGATTCTACTTCAATGCAATGGCTATAGCATACCAATAGAATATTTCGACCTTATTTACGCACAAACGCGTGCTCACCGTAATATTAGACGAAAATGTCAATAAAATTGAACTTTTCAGCGAGATTATATTGCAATGCCATGGCTATAGTAAACCAATACGATTTTTCCTTCTTCTTTATGTAGAAAATCTTGCTCACCACGATATTTGTCGAAAATGTCAATAGAATTGAACTTTTCAATCAGATTCCATAGTAATGCAATGGCTATAGCAAACCAATAGAATCTTACCTCGTTGTTTACGCTAGGAAACACTGCTCACCTCAATATTTGTCGAAAATGTCAATGGAATTGAACTTTTCAGGCTGATTCAACTTCAATGCAATGGCTATAGCAAACCAATAGAATCTTACCTCGTTGTTTACGCAGGAAACACTGCTCACCTCAATATTTGTCGAAAATGTCTATAGAAATGTACCTTTCTGGCAGATTCTATTGCAACGCAATGGCTATAGCAAACCAATAGATTCTTTCCACCTTATTTACGCAGAAAGGTTTGCTTAACGCAATATCAGAAGAAGATGTCATTAAAGTTGAACTTTACGGTATGATTCTATTGCAATGCGGTGGCTATAGCAAACCAATAGGATCCTTCCTCCTGATTTATGCAGAAAAGTTTGCTCACGACAACATTTGTCGAAAATGTCAATAAAATTGATCTTTTCTGTCAGATTCTATTGCAATGCAATGGCTACAGCAAACCGATTCGATTTTTCCTCCTTATTTATGCAGAAGATTTTGCTCACCACGATATTTGTCGAAAATGTCAATAGAATTGATCTTTTTCGTCAGACTCTATTGCAATGCATTTGCTGTAGCAAACCAATGAAATCTTTCCTCTCTATTTACGCATGAAGGTTTGCTCAACTAGGTATTAGTCGAAAATGACAATGAAATTGAACTTTTCGATCATATTCTCTTGCAATGGCCTGACTATAGCAAGCCAATAGAATTCTTCCTCCTTATTTATGCCGAAAAGTTTGCACACAACCATATTAGCCGATAA
>NW_016992575.1:0-929 GCF_001483705.2 Eufriesea mexicana | reverse complement strand
ATCTGTGGTCTACTCTGCTCCAGTTTATACTGCCTGACCCTGGGGAGGCCAGCAATATTTGTCTCGGCCCGTTAGGTTGAGTTATGTTACGTTTGGCTACGTTATGTTCGTTTGGGTTAGGATTGGACATAACTGACTTTCGCGGGATACGCTGCTATTCGGCGAATTTCTGCGTTTTACTGTGCCCTAGTGTGCTCAGCTTGATTCTGGAGAAGTCAGTAATAGTGGTGTCGTCGCGATAGGTTGCGCTAGGTTACGTTTGGTTTGGTTATGTTAGCACGGGTTAGGTTTTTATAGCTTCGACTTTTCGGCTATACACAGCGATTCTATGGATTTCAACTCTCTGCTCTACTCTATTATGCCCTGCTTGGCTCTGCGAAGGCCAGCAATACTGGTCGCGGCCCGTTAAATTGAGATTGATTACGTTTGGGTGGGATAGGCTTTCGGTTGGGTTAGGATTGGATAGTTTTGACGCATGTGCTCAACAGTGATATCCTATAGACTCCTGCGCTCGACTGTGCTGTATCATATTCTGCTTCCCTCTGGGGAAGCCAGCAATAGAGGTCGCGGCACGTTACGTTCAGTTACTCCACGTTTGGTTAGGTTAGGATATCATTGTCTTTTGCGGTGTACGCAGATATTCGGTGGGTTCCTGCCCTCCAAGTCGTTCTGATATAATCTGCTAGACCCTGGGGTGGCCGGATATAGTGGCTACGGCACGCTCCGTTGAGTTTGGCTATGTTAGGCTAGGTTACGTCAGGATGTGTTAGGTTTGGGTATATTTGACTTTTCTGCAGCACACTACGATTCTATGAATTTCTGCGCCCTGCTCTCCTCTTATATGTTCTGCTTGGCTCTGGGGAGACCAGAAATAGCGGCCGCGGGATGCTAGGTTTAGTTGGGTTGCGTTTGGTTAGTTTACGTTAGCA
>NW_016992574.1:0-3513 GCF_001483705.2 Eufriesea mexicana | reverse complement strand
ACAATCAGAACTGTTCTGTCTTCTGCCTATACTTCTACAGATATGTAACCTATCCATTGATAATTCTAGGATCGTCGTAGGGTCCAAATAGTGAAAGACTAGATAAGCCCAATGGATGCAGTGCTCTGTTTGTGGATGTAACAGGCACCACACTGCAAATTGTAAATATACCGATCCATAACCATACTGTACAATGATCATTCTGGAATTGCTGCGGAGTTTATAACGTCGATGACCGATTTCATCCAACGGCTACAATACTTTGACTATGGCTGTCCTGTGTTATGCGTTTTCAATTGCTAATACCTCGTGGGATAATGGATAATTCCGCAGTCTTTCTAGAGTTGCTGTAAAATCAATATCATCATTGAACAGATTAGTACAACAACAACACTACTCTGCTGATGGATTTACTAATTACCGTACTGCCTGTTGCAGGTATCACTAGCTATAACAACACTATGTTCAGACTACCGTGATTTGCATTGTTAATTGCGTTATCAGTGAACAAAGTAGCCCAAGCGCCACTGTACTGAGATGTTCTCGGTACCCTGTACCGGGTTGTCAATTGTCAATATCTCGAGGGATAGTCGATCTGTTCTTTGCCACTATAGAGTTGCCACAAATTATAGATCATCATTAAGCAGATAATTAGAGCGGCTGCAGTGCTCTGCTGTGGATGTACTGAGTACCGTGCTGTCAATTGGAAATATCCCTAGCCATAACCGTCCTATGACCTGACTATTCTGGTGTAGCTGAGGAATTTATATCATCGATGAACAAATTAATCCAACACCAACTGTACAGTGACGGTGGTTGTACTCTCTACTGTGTTGTCAATTGCTAGTACCTTGAGGACTAATGGATATGTACACTGTCAATCTAGAACTGCTATAAAAGCTAAATTGTCCTTAAAGAGTTTAAATCGTCTGCTACACTTCTCCGCCGGTGGACGAAATAAGTGCCGTACTGTCTAATGAAGGTGCCGCTAGCGACATCCGTTCTATACATAATTTATTCTAGGATTGCTATGCAATTTACGTCATCAGTGGGCAAAGTATTTCAACGGCTACAGTGCAGCGATGATGGCTGCACTCAGTACCGGGTAGTCAATTGTTAGTGTATCCGGGTAAGCGCATCTATTCTTTGTCGTTCCACAATATCTATGGAATCTTAGCTATCAATGTACGAAGTAATCCAACGGCTCCCGTACAGTGACTACGGCTGTACTCAGTACTGGGTTGTCAATTTTTAATGTATCGAGGGTTAACGGATCTGTCCTTCGTCATTCCAGTATTGCTATAGAATTTAAATTTTCAGTGTACAAGGTAACCCAACGGCTGCCGTACAGTGACGTTTGCTGCACTGAGTATTGCGTTGTCTATTGCTAACGTCTAGAGGGATAATGGATCTGTATTTTGCAATCCTGGAAATGGTATAGGATCGAAGTCAACAGTGAACAGATCCATTCGGCAGCAACAGTGCTCTGCTGGTGGAAGTACTAGGCACCGTACTGCCAATAGCAGATATACAGTACTATACACTGATTTCCTCAGAATTTCTTTGGTATATGCATCGTCAGGGAACAATGTAGTCCAGCGGCTACAGCATACCAATGATGGCTGTACTCAGTACCTTGTTTTCAGTTGTTAATGTCTTGAGGGATATTAGATGTATGTTTTCTCGTCTGGAAGGGGCATATAATTTGAGTCGTCATTGAGCAGGTTAATCAAATCGCGACAGTGCTCTGCTGGTGGATGCTAGGTACGTTACCGATAGCTTTAAATATCTCTAGCCGTAACACAGCTATACGTAGGTTATTCTAGAAATACGTTGGGATTTGCATCGTAAGTGAACGAAGTAGTTAAGCGGCTACGTTACTGTGAAAATGGCTGTATTCTGAACTGTATTGTCAATTGTTAATATCACGGGGGATGTTGGATATGTATGTACATATATATATTGTTATTCTATATTGTTAGAGAATCTGAATCATCACTGAAGTGATTAATCCAACAGATACAGCTCTCTTTTCGCGAATGTAACAAGCATCGTACTGCAAATTTTAAATGTACCGACCCAAAACCGTACTATGTAATGATTATTCAAGAATTGGATCGGGATTTATTTCATTGATGGACAAATTAGTCTAAAGGCTACATAACTGAGGTGATCGCTATACCGAGTACGCTATTGCCAATTGCTTATGTCTCGAGGAATAATGGATCTATGTATTGCCACCCATCAGTGAACAGATCCATTCGGCAGCAACAGTGCTCTGCTGGTGGAAGTACTAGGCACCGTACTGCCAATAGCAGATATACAGTACTATACACTGATTTCCTCAGAATTTCTTTGGCATATGCATCGTCAGGGAACAATGTAGTCCAGCGGCTACAGCATACCAATGATGGCTGTACTCAGTACATTGTTTTCAGTTGTTAATGTCTTGAGGGATATTAGATGTATGTTTTCTCGTCTGGAAGGGGCATATAATTTGAGTCGTCATTGAGCAGGTTAATCAAATCGCGACAGTGCTCTGCTGGTGGATGCTAGGTACGTTACCGATAGCTTTAAATATCTCTAGCCGTAACACAGCTATACGTAGGTTATTCTAGAAATACGTTGGGATTTGCATCGTAAGTGAACGAAGTAGTTAAGCGGCTACGTTACTGTGAAAATGGCTGTATTCTGAACTGTATTGTCAATTGTTAATATCACGGGGGATGTTGGATATGTATGTACATATATATATTGTTATTCTATATTGTTAGAGAATCTGAATCATCACTGAAGTGATTAATCCAACAGATACAGCTCTCTTTTCGCGAATGTAACAAGCATCGTACTGCAAATTTTAAATGTACCGACCCAAAACCGTACTATGTAATGATTATTCAAGAATTGGATTGGGATTTATTTCATTGATGGACAAATTAGTCTAAAGGCTACATAACTGAGGTGATCGCTATACCGAGTTCGCTATTGCCAATTGCTAATGTCTCGAGGAATAACGGATCTATGTATTGCCACCCCAGAATTGCTATAGAATATAAATCATCAATGAACAGATTAATCCAGCGGCAACAGTGCTTCGTTTGTGGATGTACTGCGCACCGTACCGTCAATTGTAAATATCCCAGGCCATTCCCGAAATATCCATTGATTATTCTGGAATTGCTGTTGAATTTATATCAATGCGCACGAATTAATCCATCGGCTGCAGTACTGTGATGATGGCAGTACTGAGTATTGTATTGTCAAATGTCAATAACTCGGGGGATAATGGATATGTATATATATATTGCTATTCTAGTATTGTTATATAAACTAGATCATCACTGAAGTGATTAATTCAGCTGATTCAATGCTCTGTTGGTGGATGTACGGAGCTACGTACCGACAATTTTAAATATCCCCAGCCACAACAGAAGCTTGCACAGAATATTATAGTATTGATTTGGAATTTATATCATCGATAGACTGACTAATCGAGCGGCTACGGTATTGTGA
>NW_016992573.1:0-2972 GCF_001483705.2 Eufriesea mexicana | reverse complement strand
CCGAATAGCAGTGTATGGCACAATAGCCAATGATGACCAATCCTAACCTAACCAAACGTGACAACCAAACGCAACCGTATCCGAACTAACGTGTCTAAATCACTATTGCTGTCCTCCCCGCCGCGAAGCATAGCATATTAAAGGCGAGTAGAGTGCAGAAGTCAAAAGAATGGCAATGTATAGCGAAAGAGGCAAGGCCATCCTAGCATAACCCAGAATATCCTAACCTAACACAACCCTACGTGCCGCGAACACTATTGCTAGCATCCCAGCGCAAATCAGAGCATATTATAGACCAGCAGAGCGCAGAAATCCATCGAGGAGCAGTGTATAGTGCAGAAGTCATATCTATCCGCTACAAACGAAACCCAAGGCAACATAACGTGCCTAGACCGTTCTTGCTGATTTCCGCATGACCAATCAGAATACATCAGGGCACAGCAGAGCGCATAAATCAGCCCAATACCAGTGTATGGCAAAATAGCCAAAGTTATAATATCCTTTCTTCTTTTTTCCTTCATGTGGAGGAAATCTTCCAAATATACCCGGGCCCCTTAGGGGAGGGGGCCGGATTATGTGGGATTTTTATCAACTAAAATCCCCATGGTATCCAGCCCTTCGCATTTTGGTTCGCCCTGGATTTCTCGGCGTAGCAATAGCCCCAGCGGCACAACTGCAGCTCCCCCTAGGCACGACGGGATATCGCACCTGAAGCATCGATGTTCATCTGCGAGAGACGGGTCGATTACAGGCACAAACAACACGCATACCTCCGCACCGCAACGCACGCATACACTGCGGACGCCGCGCGATCATCACGCGGCGACGTGCGCCCAGAACGCGGTCTCTCGATCCGACGGGCCCTCGGTCGCCAGCCCGTAGTCGCCCTGACCAAGGTTACAGCGGGCGAGAAAGACGGTCTCCCCGGAATTAGGTACATGGTCGCTCGCGAAGGCGGATGTCTAACGCGTTAACACATCCGGCAATGCGCGCGGCGCGCACGGGAGCCTCGCTTGCAGCCTTCGAAGCCCCACGCGCGAGGAATGGGCTCTCTCCGCGGCCTCCTTCTGTATCATAACGGCCTGGCAGAAGGAGGCCACCGCACGCCACGCACCTAAGCTCAGAGTCATCAGCACCACGACGACGGAGAGTGAAAGTTCCCGACCCACCACGTGACAAAGTACCCGGCTCTCGCGTGCCCATGCCGGACATTCCTCCAGTGTGTGCTGCGCCGCGACCCGCCCTTCCACGCAGTGATGACACCGCGTCTCAAGTTCCCGCCCGATACTCCACAGGTTCACCCCGAAGCACCCGCGCCCGGTTAGAACCTGTGTCAGGCGGAAACTGTGCTGGCTGCTGCTGCGCCCCCATGCATCCAGCACGGGGAGCACAACCTCGACCGCACGGTGCCGCCGGATGCTCGGCCTCCTCAGCCGAACTCGCCAGGCGGCCATCACGGACTGTGGGATCCTTCGCCTCAACGAAACTGCCCCTTCTTCAGGAGCACCGCCGCCGCCAGCTTGTAGGCGTCCGTAGATACTGGCCTCCCCGCTTGCATTTCGAACGGCGGAACACCCGCCAGGACCATAGCCGCCTCGTAGGGTATCATGCGGTAACCGCGCACGACCTTGATCGCCATCCGGCGAGTGACTCGCCGGAGAATCGCCAGAGAGCGCGGAATAGCGACCAGGCCGTTCGCCCAGATCGGAGCCACGTAACGTGATACCGAGCGAACGACTCCAGTGTAGAGGCGGCGCACCCTGCCGTCTGGCCAATCAACGTTGGGTAGCAGGCGACACAGCGCCCCCGCCATACATTCCTGGTGTGGTTCCAGCGCGAGAACATGCTCGTCGAACCTCCAGCGGCTATTGAGGAAGAGACCGAGATATTTCATCCGGTCCCGTACCTCGACCACGACGTTGTTCGCGCGCATCAGGGACTAGGGCAGCTTCCCGCGGTGCCGATGGCAAAACCACATTGCCTCAGTCGTCTCGGGGGAGATTCTCAGCCCCAGCCGCTTGATGCTATTCGCAACGAGGGCATCGCCGCTTTCAGCGCGCAGCGTGGCCTCCTCCCAACTCGAACGGGCGGCATTCACCAGCGTGTCGTCCGCGTTGCACGTCAGGCTCAGGCCGCGGAGGAAGGGTGTGCGCAACACGGCGTCGTACGCGCGGTGCCAGAGGATCAGCCCGAGTACCGATCCCTGTGGAACCCCGCAGTTAGTCTCCCGCACCACTGTCGTGTATCGTCCGGGGCACTCGATCGAGCTCTCCGCCAAATAGCCGCCGATCACCTCCATCATCTATTGGGTAACCATGTGGTACAGCAGGGCATACCGGATGTCGGCCCAGGGCAGGGTGTTGAAGGCGTTGGCGGTATACGCACCGCCGCCAGCACCACCTCGCCCCGGTCAACGGCAGCCACAGACAGTGTACGAACGCGCTTAATCGCGTCGGCCGTCGAACGACCCTGCCGCAATCCGAAGTTTCTGTCGCTGAGATCGGGACCCACGTCCGTTAAATCTTCTCGGAGGCGGGCAGCGAGAACGCGCTCGAAGAGCTTGACCAAAATTATCCTATCCTAACCTAACCAAACGTAACAGAAACAAACGCAACCATACACAACGTAACGTGCCTAGACCACTATTGCTGGCATCCGACCGAGAAGCAGAGCATATTAAAGGAGAGCCGAGTGCAGCAGCCAAAGGTATGGAAATTTCTAGCGGAAGAGTCAAAGCTGTCCTATCATAACCCAGAAAGTCCTAACCTAACCAAACGCAACCTAACTCAACGTAACGTGCCGAGAACACTATTGCAGGCATATCAGAGCAAAGCAGAGCATATTATACAACAGTAGAGCGCAGAAAAACATCGAGCAGCAGCGTACAACACAAAAGTCAGATATATCCGGTCCTAAACTAAGCAAGTGCAACATAAACGAACGTAATCTAACTCAACCTAACGTGCCGAGAC
>NW_016992572.1:418-919 GCF_001483705.2 Eufriesea mexicana | reverse complement strand
ATTTTATTTACATTTTCGACTAATATCGTGGTGACCTAGCTTTGTTGGATATATAAGGTGGAAGGATCCTACTGCGGTGCTATAGCCATTGCAATGCTATAGAATCTGGCTGGAAAATTCAATTTTATGCCATTTTCAACTATTATCGTGGTGAGCTAACTTTCTTGCATAAATAATGAGGAAGGATTGTATTGGCGTGCAATAGCCATTGCAATGTTATAGCAACTTGCTGGAAAATACAATTTTATTGACATTTTCGACTAATATCGTGGTGAGCTACCTTTCTTGCATAAATATGGTGGAAGGATTCTATTGGCGCGCAATAGCCACTGTAATGCTAGACAATCTGGCTGGAAAATTCAATTTTATTGACATTTACGACTAATATCGTGATGAGCTACCTTTCTTGCATAAATATGGAGGAAAGATTCTATTGGCGCGCAATGGTCACTGCAATGCTATGGAATCTGGCTGGAAAATTCAATCTTATTGACATTTTCG
>NW_016992572.1:0-217 GCF_001483705.2 Eufriesea mexicana | reverse complement strand
TGCTATAGAATCTGGATGGAAAATACATTTTTATTGACATTTTCGACTAATATCGTGGTGAGCTACCTTTCTTTCATAAATATGGAGGAAAGATACTAGTGGCGTGCTGTAGCCATCGCAATGCTATAGAATCTGGATGGAAAATATATTTTTGCTGACATTTTCGACTAATATCGTGGTGAGCTACCTTTCTTGCATAAATATGGAGGAAAGATAC
>NW_016992571.1:0-714 GCF_001483705.2 Eufriesea mexicana | reverse complement strand
TGCAGCATTTCAGCGGGTATAGCACGCCAGTAGAATCCTTCCTCCTTATTTATGCAAGAAAGACAGCTCACCGCGATATTAGTCAAAAATGTCAACAAAATTAAATTTTCCAGACAGATTCTTCTGCATTGCGGTGGATATAACACGCCAAAAGTACTTTTCCTCCTTACGTATGCAAGGCAGTTAGCTCACCACGATATTAGTGGAAGATGACAATAAAATTGAATTTTCCAATGAGATTCTGCAGCATTGCAATGGCTATAGCACTCCGAACGGATCTTTCCTCCTTACCAATACAAGGAAGTTAGATCACCACGAAATTAGTCGAAAATGTCAATAAAATTGAATTTTCCAGGAAGATTGTATTGCATTGGAATGCCTATATCACGCCATTAGAGTCCCTCCTCCTTATTTTTGCGAGAAAGTGAACTCACCACGATATTAGCCGTAAATGTTAATAAAATTGAATTTTCCAAACACATTCTATATCATTGCAGTGTCTATTGCACGCCACCAGAATCTACCCTGCTTATTTAGGCAAGAATGAAAGCTCACCACGATAATAGTCGAAACTGTCAAGAGTATTGCACTTTCCAGCCAGATTCTATATCATTGTAATGGTTACGCCCGCCAAAAGTATCTTTCCTCCATATTTATGCAAGAAAAGTTGCGCACCACAATATTATTCGGAAATTTCAATAAAATTGAATTTTC
>NW_016992570.1:336-561 GCF_001483705.2 Eufriesea mexicana | reverse complement strand
ATAGACCTAATCTCTGGCAGGTAGATGGCTGTATTTGACATTGGATTGAATGCGATAGGCGATGTAATCGTCAAGCTGTGGCAGCTTATAGATTTTGAATAGACTTATTCTCTGGCAAGTAGATGGCAGACCTTGCCATTGGATTGAAGGCGTTAGGCGATCTATTCACCAATCTACAACAGGTTGTATATCTTGAATAGGCCTATTCTCTGGCAAGTAGATGGC
>NW_016992570.1:0-277 GCF_001483705.2 Eufriesea mexicana | reverse complement strand
AGGTTATAGATTTGGAATAGACCTATACCCAGGCAAGTAGATGGCTGAACTTGCAATTGGATTGAAGGCGTTAGGCGATCTATTCACCAAGCTATAACAGGTTATAGATGTTGAATACATCTCTTATCTGGCAAGTAGATGACTGTATTTGCCATTGGATGCAGACGTTGGGCGACCTATTAACCAAGCTGTAACAGATTGTAGATTTTGGATGGACCTTTTTTCTGGCAAGTAGATGGCTGTACTTGCCATTGGATTGAAGGCGATAGGCGATCTA
>NW_016992569.1:972-1344 GCF_001483705.2 Eufriesea mexicana | reverse complement strand
GCGGTGAGCTAACTTTCTTGCATAAATAAGGAGGAAGGATTCTATTGGCGTGTTTTACTCTCTGAAATGCTGCAGAATCTGGCTGGAAAATTCATTTTTATTGACATTTTCATCTGATATTGCGGTGAGCTACCCTTCTTGGATAAATACGGGGGAAAAATTCTACTGGCGTGCTATAGCCATTGCAATGATATAGAATGTTCCTGGCAGATTCGATTTTATTGACATTTTTGACTAATACCGTGGAGAGCCAACTTCCTAGCATACGTAAGGAGGAAAATCCTTTGGAGTGCTATAGCCACCGCAATGCGGAAGATTCCGTCTGGAAAATTTAATTTTATTGACATTTTTGACTAATATCGTGGTGAGCTA
>NW_016992569.1:0-642 GCF_001483705.2 Eufriesea mexicana | reverse complement strand
AGATTCCGTCTGGAAAATTTAATTTTATTGACATTTTTGACTAATATCGTGGTTAGCTAACTTTCTAGCATAAATACTGGGGAAAGATTCCACTGGCGTGCTATAGTCAATGCAATGATATATAATGTGCCTGGCAGATACAATTTTATTGACATTTTCGACAATTATCGTGGTGAGCTTACTTTCTTGCATAAACAAGGAGGAAAGTTTATATTGGAAAGCTATAACGATTTAAATGTTATATAATTTGGCCGGAAAATTCAATTTAATTGACATTTTCGAATAATATTGTGTTGCGCAACCTTTCTTGCAAAAATAAGTAGGATAGATCATAATGGCGTGCTATAGGCATTGCAATGCAATAGAATCCTCTTGGATAATTCAATTTTATTGACATTTTCAACTAATTTCGTGGTGAGCTATCTTCCTTGCATAGGCAAGGAGGAAAGATCCTTTTGGCTTGCTGTAGCTATTGCAATGCTGTAGAATCTGCCCGGAAAATTCAATTTTATTGACATTTTCGTGTAATATTGTGGTGAGTTAACATTCCTGCATAAATATGGTGGAAAGGTACTTTTGGCGAGCTACAGGCATTGCAATGCTATAGAATCTGGATGGAAAATTCAATTTTATTGACATTTT
>NW_016992568.1:0-630 GCF_001483705.2 Eufriesea mexicana | reverse complement strand
TATCCTAAACTAACGAAACGTCACTTAAACGAACGTAACCGAACTCAACGTTATGCGCCGGGGACACCATTGCCGCCCTGTTCAGAGCCGTGCAGAACGTAGTAGAGTAGAGAACTACTCAGAAATTTGTAGAATCGCAGTGTATAGCAGATAAGTCGAAGACTAACATACCGGCCCGGAACTAACATAACCCTAAACGTAGCCTAACTGAACCTAACGTGCAGACACCACTATTTCCAGCCCTCCCAGAGCCGTGCAGTGCATACTCGAGCATAGTGGAGCGCAGAAGTCCACCGTATAGCAGTGCATAGTACAAAAGTCAAATCTCTCCCGTGCTGACAAAACCAAATTTCACATCACCAAACGTAACATAACTCGGGCCATCGTGCCAAGACAACTGCTACTGGCATCCCAAGGGCCGTGCTGAAAATATTAGAACACTGTAGAGCGCAGCACCCACCCGAATGTCAGTGTATAGCACAAAAGTCAAAGCTGCACTATCCTTACATATGCAAACGCAACGTAATCAAGCGTAACCTAACGAAACATAACGCGGCGAGAAACCTGTTGCTGCTCTCCCCAGAGCCGAGCAGAACATATTACAGTAGAGCAGAGCACAGAGGTCCACTG
>NW_016992567.1:0-579 GCF_001483705.2 Eufriesea mexicana | reverse complement strand
TATGCACCACGAAAGTCATATCTATCCAAACCTAACCAAACTAATTTAGCGCGGCTATACGTATTCTAACACAAACTAGCGTGCGGAGGCCACCATTACTGGCCACCCCTGAGTCGAGCAGAATATAGGGCTAGGTACTGCGCAGAAAGCCACCGAGTAGCAACGTATAGCACAAAAGTCATAGATACCCTAACCTAACCAGACATAGCATGACCAGGCCTAGCCTCACCCTACAGCAAGGAGAATAATTAAACCTAACGTGCCGATACACGAATCTCTGGCCTCACAGAGCCATTCAGAATAAGTTACAGCACGGTAGAGTGCAGAGATCCACCGAAAAGCATTGTGTAACGGTAAAGTCGAAGCCACCCTCGCCAAACGTAGCCCAACCTAACCAAACTGAATGTAACACAACTCAACCAATCGTGCCACGGTCTCTATTGCTGGTTTCCCCAGAGTCAAGCAGTGTATAGTAGAGCAACGGAGAACGCAGAAATCCACCGAATAACAGTGTACAGCACAAACATTAAGCCATACTAACCAAACGTAGCGAAACATAGCCTGCCCAAACGTGACCTA
>NW_016992566.1:0-757 GCF_001483705.2 Eufriesea mexicana | reverse complement strand
GCTGTACTGTGCACTAGTGTATTCTGCTTTGTTCTGGGGATTTCAGCAGTAGTGGTCTAGGCATGATTGGTTCAGTTAAGTTACGCTTGCTTGTTTTACGTGCGGCTAGGTTAGGATAGGATAGCTTTGACTCTTGCGCTGTAGACTGCTATTCGGACGATTCCAGCGATTTACATTGCTCTACTATACTCTGCGTAGCTTTAGTGATGCCAGAAATAGCGGTAGTAGCACGCCAGGTTGCGTTCCGTAACGTCCGCCCATGTCACGTTTGGTTAGGTTAAGATAGTATAACTTTGACTTTTGCGCTATACACTGCTATTCTGTGGGTTTCTACGATCTATTTCGATATAATATTCCCTGCTTTGATCTGGGAATGCCAGTAATTTTGACCACGGCGCGTTAGGCTGTGTTGGGTTACGTTTAGTAGGGCTTCGTTTCTTCGGGTTCGGTTGGGATATCGTTGACCTTAGTGCCATACACTGTAGTTCAATGGGCCTCTGCGTTTACTATCATCCAATACGCCCTGCTTGGCGATGTTGTGGCCAGAAATAGCGAGCTAGGCGCGTTAGTTTGGGATTGGTTGCGATTGGCTTGGTTAGGGTAGGTTATATTTGGTTAGGATGGCTTCGACGCTTGTGCTATTCACAGCTATTCGGTGGATTTCTGCACTGTACTGTGATCTAGTATGCTCTGCTTGGCGCTGTGGTGCCAGCAGTAGTGTTCTCGTCACGTTAGTTTGGGCTAGGCTGCGTTTGGT
>NW_016992565.1:0-557 GCF_001483705.2 Eufriesea mexicana | reverse complement strand
TGGGTGTATTGATGGATGGATGTATCGATGTATATATGTATGGATGTATGGATGGATGGACCTTACCTTGGATGGAAGTATGGATGGATGGATTTATGAATGTATGGATTTATTAATGTATGGATGTATGTTTGGACGGATTTACGGCTGGATGGAGGAATGGATGTATGGATGTGTGGACGTGTGTATGTATGAATGTATGGATGTATGGATGTATGGATGTATGTATGTATTGATGTATGGTTGGATGGATGCAGGTAATGATGTATGTATGTATGTATGGATGGATGGGTGGATAGTTGGATGGATGTATGGATGTATGGATGAGTGGATGTACGTATTGATATATGCACGGATGTTTGTATGGATGGATGTATCGATGGATGGAAGTACGGATTAATGAATTTATGGATATATGGATGTGTGGATGTATGGACGCATGTATGGATGGATGGATGTATGGATGGATGGATGTATGGATGGACGTATGTATTGATGTATGCATTTATGGATGTATGAATGAATGGATGGATGTATGGTTGGATGAGTGGATGTTT
>NW_016992564.1:0-341 GCF_001483705.2 Eufriesea mexicana | reverse complement strand
TCTATTCAAAATCTATAACCTGTTATAGCATGGTCAACAGATGGCCTAACGTCTTCAATCCAAAGGCAGGTACAGCCATCTACTTGCCAGAAAATAGGTCCGTTCAAAATATATAATCTGTTATAGCTTGGAGAATAGGTCGCCAATCTCCTTCAATCCAATGGCAAGTACAGCCATCTACTTGCCAGAGAATATTACTATCCAAAATCTACAATCTGTTATAGCTCAGTGAATACGTCGCCCAACGCCTTCAATCCAATGGCAAGTACAGACTTCTGCTTGCCAGAGAATTGGTCTATTCAAAATATATAACCTGTTATAGATTGGTGAACAGGTAGCCT
>NW_016992563.1:0-352 GCF_001483705.2 Eufriesea mexicana | reverse complement strand
AAACTAACCTAAAAATGTATATAGGTGCCTAGTATGACTATCAACTAATTTATATCTCATCTCGCTGATAGACCAGGTAGTCTGATGATCAAATCTGAACTCCGTCTTTCTATAGATCCAAATTTCCTTGATCTTTAACTCCAATAGTTAGGACTCCGGCTGTCAAAATGAAAAATTAACACAGAAACGTAGACAGGTGTCATCTCTTTAGCACCAAACCTGTCACAGCCTAAGTAACCGTTCCAGTTCTTCACATAAAAAAAATTCTACTAACTTCACCTAACTTCGCAATGCTTCTTCCAATGTACATATAATCGATTCTTCTTCTGTCCTTTTATTAGAATAATTAGAA
>NW_016992562.1:0-1793 GCF_001483705.2 Eufriesea mexicana | reverse complement strand
GCAACAGTGGTCTCTGCACCTTATGCCGGGTTAGGCTACGTTTGCGTGGGTGAGCTTAGGCCATGTCAGGTTAGGTTATCCGTACTTTTGTGCTTTACACTGCAACGCCGCGGATTTCTGTGCTCTAGTATGTTCCGCTTGGCACTAGAGAGGTCAGCAATACTGGCGTTGGGCGGTTAGGTTGTCATAGGTTGCGTCTTGTTATGCTACGTTTGGTTACGTTATGCTAGGGCAGCGTTGACTTTTGAGCCATGCACTGCAATTCCGTGGGTTTCTGCGCTCCACCCTGCTCTAGTATGATCCGCTTGGAACTGGGGAGGCCAGCACTAGCGTCCTAGGCACGTTAGGTTTAGTTAGTCCACGTTTTGATAGGTTATGTTAGGTCAAGACAGGTTAGGATATATTTGACCCTTGTGCTATACATTGCTACTCCGTAGCTTTCTGCGCTCTACTGTGCTTTAGCTTATTCTGCTTGCCTCTGAGGGTCCTGCAGCGGTGGCCTTGGCACATTAGGTTGAGATTGGATATGTTTGGTTATGTTACGTTGGCTTTGGTTAGGTTTGAGTAGCATCGACTTTTCCTCTATACACTGTCGTTCTATGGATTTCTACGCTCCACTCTCCTCCATTATGCTCTGCTTGTCTCTGCGGAGGAGGGCAGTACTGGCCACGGCACGCTAGGATGAGGCACGTTAGGTTACGTTGGTTTGGGATAGGCATGGATAGCTTTGGTTTTCGTGGAATACACTGTCATTCTGTGGATTTCTGCGCTCTACTGTGCTCTACTGTACGTTACTCGACTCACGGGAGGACAGTGATTGTGTTATCAGCACGATAGCTTCAGTTAGGCTACGTTTGGTTAGGCTACGTTTGGTTAGGCTACGTTTGATTGTGTTAGGTTAGCATAGCATTGACTTTCGCAGTTTACATTGTTATTCCGTGTAGTGCTGCACTCTGTAGTGCTCTACTGTCGCGGCTTGTTGTGTTCAATAAGGCTTCGTTTGGTTGGGTAACATTTGTCTGTATTAGGTTTGGGTAGGTTTTACTTTTCCGCTATGCACGGCCGTTATAATGCCCTCTGGTCTTTACTCTCCTCTAGTATGTTCTGCTTGGCAATGGGGCGGCCAGCAATAGTGTTCCTGGCACGTTAGGGTGGAATTGCTTGCGTATGGCAGGTTCACGATTGGTTAGGGCAGGATAAGGTACTTCCGTCTTCTGAGCCACATACTTCTTTTCGGTCTGGTGGATTTCTCCGCCCTACTGTGCTGTAATATCCTCTGCCATGCTGTGGAGCAACGAGAAATAGTGTCCGCGGCATGCTAGTTTGTGTTAGGTAACGTTCGGTTAGTTTACGTTGTCATGGGTAAGTTTCGGATTGCTTTGATTTTTCAGCTATACACTGCGATCCTATGGATTCCTGCGACCTTCTCTCCGCTAACACGTTCCGCATAGACCTGGGGAGGCCAGAAATAGTGGCCACGTCACGTTTTTGTCTGGGTTATGTTGCGTTTGTTTATGGCACGTTTGGAGACGTTGGGATAGGATAACTTAGACTTTTGTGCTATGCACTGCAATTCGAAAGATATCTGGCACTTGCGTTGCTCAGCTAGCATCTGCTTGTCCCTGGAGTGGCCAGCAATTGCGGTCGTGCCACGTATGTTTGTGTCAGGTTACGTTTGGCTAGGTTATGTAAGGCTAAGTTTGGTTAGAGTGGCTTTCACCTTTGTGCTGTACATTGCTATACAGAGGACTTCTGCGCTCTACTGTGCTCTATCATATCCTGCTCGCCTCTGG
>NW_016992561.1:0-449 GCF_001483705.2 Eufriesea mexicana | reverse complement strand
TAGTGGTCTGGGCACGCTAGGTTTAGTTAGGCCACGTTTGGATAGGTTATGATAGTTTGGGCTTGGTTTAGGTAGCTTTAACTTTCTTGTTATAAACTGCTAATCGGCGTAATATTGCGCTCTATTTCGTTCTACTATACTCTGGCCGAATCTGGAGATGCGAGCAATACAGCTCGTGGCGCCTTAATTTGTGTTATGTAACGTTTGGTTATATTACGATTGGCTATGTTATTAGGACACAGCTTTGACTTTTGCGCTATACGCTGCTATTCGGTGGATTTCTGCGTCGTACAGCGCTCTAGCTTGTTCAGTATGGCACTGGAAAAGCCAACAATAGTGGTCTCGGCATGGTACGTTGTGTTAGGGTACGTTCGGCTAGGATAGGGTAGGCCAAGTTTGGTTGGGGTAGTTTTCACTTTTGTGCTCTGCACAGAAATTCAGTTGACTTC
>NW_016992560.1:0-380 GCF_001483705.2 Eufriesea mexicana | reverse complement strand
AAACCCTGCCTAACCAAGCGTAACAGAACAAAACATCACATGCCGAGACCACTGCACTTTGCGCGCCAGACACAAGCAAAGTGTGATACGGAACAGTATAGCGCAAATATCCACAGAACAACAGAGTGTAGCACAAAAGTCGAAGCATTCCTAACTTAACGGAAAGTAACGTAACATAACGGAACGTATGCTAACTGCTCCCAACGTGTCGAGACCACTGTTGCTGGCCTCCCCAGAGACAAGCAGAAAACATTAAAGCAGTGTGGAACGTAGAAATCCTCCGAAGGGCAGTGTACAGCGCAAAAGTCGAAGCCACACTTCCATAACCTAACCAGTCGTAGCATAGCCGAGCGTAACATAAGTCAATCTGACGTGCAGCT
>NW_016992559.1:0-916 GCF_001483705.2 Eufriesea mexicana | reverse complement strand
TTGACATTTTCGACTAATATCGTGGTGACCTTACATTCTTGCATAAATAAGGAAGAAATATCCCATTGGCGTGCTATAGCCATTGCAATGTAATAGAACCCGGCTGGAAAATGCCGATTTATTGACATTATCTACTGATATCTTTGTGAACTCCCTTTCTTGCATAAATAAGGTTGAAATATACTATTGGCGTGCTATATCCATGGTAATGCTATAGAACATGGCAGGAAAATTCAATTTTATTGACATTATCGACAACTATTGTGGTGACCTAACTTTCTTGCATATAGAAGGAGGAAAGGTTCAACTGGCGTACTATAGTCACTGCAATCGTATAGAATCTAGCTGGAAAATTCAATTTTATTGAGATTTTCGACTAATGTCGTGGTTAGCTATCTTTCATGTATGAATAAGAAAGAAATATCCTATTGGCTTGCTATAGCTATTGCAATGCTATAGAATCTGGCTGCAAAATTGAATTTTATTGACATTTTCTGCTAATATTGTGGTCTAATATTGTGGTGAGCTTACTTCCTTGCGTAAGTAAGGAGGAAGGATCCTCATGGCGTGCTATAGCCATTGCAATGCTCTGGAATCTGGTTGGAAAATTCAATTTTATTGTCATTTTCGACTAATATCGTGGTGAGCTAACATTCTTGCATATAGAAGGAGGAAAGACTCAATTCACGTGCTATAGCCGTCGCAATGCTATAGAATCTGGCTGGAAAGTTCAATTTTGTTGACATTTTCGACTAATATCGTGGTGAGCTAACTTCCTTGCGTAAGTAAGGATTAAAGTTGCTTTTTGGGTGCTATAGCCATTGCAATAATATAGAATGTGGTTGGAGAATTGAATTTTGTTGACATTTTCGCCTAATATCGTGGTGAGTTAACTTTCTTGCATAACTAATGAGGA
>NW_016992558.1:0-280 GCF_001483705.2 Eufriesea mexicana | reverse complement strand
CCTGTCACAATCTAACCTAACCAAACACAGAATAACCCAACATGACATGCCGCGACCACTGCTTCTGGCTTCCCCAGAGCAAAACAGAATGTAGTAGAGCACGTTAGAAAACAGAAATCCGGCGAAAAGCAGTGTAAAGCACAAAAGTCAAAGTAGCCTATTCTAACCTAGCCAAACGTAACATACACAAACGTAACCTAACTTAACCTAACATGAGGAGGCCACTATTTCAGGCCTCCACAGGGACAAGCATAGTGTACTAAAGCAGAGTAGTGCGCAG
>NW_016992557.1:0-537 GCF_001483705.2 Eufriesea mexicana | reverse complement strand
TATCATTCTTGAATGCACACAGTCGTCGCTTTTTATTCACGTGCAATAGAGTACAGTTGCGGCACTTGCCTAAAAACTGTCAAAAAATCGTATAAATATAAAAATTGGAATCCTTTTCATCTTCGCCATTTTACTTCACGCCGATCTCGATGACAGCTAATTATTCTCCGATGCAAGAAACGACGGACGCGTTCAAATCTGACATCTTGGCATGGTAATTCTGTCAATACAATTCCGTTAGCATAATTTAATATCTGTATCGTTATTGTATGCACGCAGTAGTGGCTTTCTTATTCACGTGCAATACATTTCGCGACACTTGCCTTAAAACTGTCAAGAAATCGGAATCCTTTTCCTCTTCGCCATTTTACTTTACACCGATCTCGATGACGGCTAATTATTCCGCGATGCAAGAAACAACGATCGCGTTCGAATCCGGTATCTCGGCAGCACGATTCCGTTGGCACGCATCAAACGAAACGTACTTGAATCCATTGATCGATAATCGATGCCACCTGCAGGACGCAGGGCAGTGGA
>NW_016992556.1:0-321 GCF_001483705.2 Eufriesea mexicana | reverse complement strand
GGTGACCAATGGTGGTCTCGTCGAGTTAGTTTGAATCATGTCACGTTTGAACACGTCTCGTTTTGCTACGTTAGGATGGGCTACATTGACATCTGTGGTTTTCTTTGCTATTCTTTGGATTTATGTGATCCACTGTGCTCTCCTACATTCTGCTTCGCTCAGGGGTGGCCAGGAGTACTAGTCAATGCATGTTATGTTGAGCAGTACTGCGTTCGGTTTGGTTATGTTAGGCCACGTTTGGACATGATGTCTTCGACATTTGTGCTATTCACTGCAGTGCTGTGGATTATGGCGCACTATTATGCTCTAGTACATTCTGTT
>NW_016992555.1:0-454 GCF_001483705.2 Eufriesea mexicana | reverse complement strand
TGCATTGCTACAGGATATGACTGGAAAATTCAATTTTTTTTACATTTTCGACTTATATAGTGGCGAGCAAACTTTCTTCATAAATAAGGAGAAAAGATTCTATCGGCGAGCTATAGCCATTGAAATGCTATAGAATCTGGATGGAAAATTGGATTATATTGTCATTTTCGACTAATATCGTGGTGAGCTAACTCTCTTGCACAAATAAGGAGGAAAGGTTCTATTGGCGTGTTATAGCCAATGCAGAGCCATAGAACCGGTTGGAAAATTCAATTTTATTGACACTTTCGACTTATATCTATGTGAGCTAACTTTCCTGCATAAATAAGGAGGAAATGTCCTATCGGCGTGCTATTGCCATGGCAATACTCTAGAATCTACCAGGAAAATTCAATTTTATTGACATTTTCGACCAATATCGTGGTGAGCTAGCTGTCTTGCATAAATAAGGAGG
>NW_016992554.1:0-750 GCF_001483705.2 Eufriesea mexicana | reverse complement strand
TCGTTCGGTTATATTACGTATGGTTGTGTTAGGATGCGTTAGCTTTGTCTTTTGCCCTATACAGCAATTCGGCGGATTTCTGCTCTCTACTGTGCTCCAGCATGTTCTTCTTGGCGCTGTGGATGCCAGTAATGGCAGCCTCTTGGCGTTAGTCTTTGATACGTTACGTTTTGCTAGGATACGTTAGCCTTGGATAGGTTTGGATACCTTCGACTTTTCCGCTATTCACGGCGATTCTAAGGATTTCCGCGCTCTACTCTCCTCTATTATGTTCGGCATGGTTCGGTGGAGACCGGCAATGGCTGCAGCGTCACGATTGTGTGAGGCAGTTTGCGTTTGGTTGTGTTACGTTTAATTAGGTTAGGATAGGATGGCCGAGACTTCTGTGCTATACATATTTCGGTGCATTTCTGCGCTCTACTGTGTCCTGGTACGTTCTACTTAGCCCTGTGGGTGTCAGAAATTGTGGGCTAGGCTCGTTAGGTTCGGTTACGTTGCGCCTGGTTATGTTACGTTTGGATATGCTAGGAGAGGATAGCTTCGACTTTTGTGTTGTATACTGCTATTCTGTGGGCTACTGCGCTATAATGTTCTCCGATATACCCTACCTGGCTCTGTGGAGGCCAGCAATGGTGGTCTCGGCATGTTCGGTTTAGTTACGTTACGTTCGGTTAGGCTATGCTTGTCTTGATAAGCTCGGGATAGCTTTGGTTTTCTTGGCAAAGACTGTTGTTCGGTTGATTCCTTCGC
>NW_016992553.1:0-381 GCF_001483705.2 Eufriesea mexicana | reverse complement strand
AGTACAGCCATCTACTTGCCAGAGAATAGGTGTATTCAAAATATGTAATCTGTTATAGCTTGGATAATATGTTGCCTAACGCCTTCAACCAATGGCAAGTACAGAGGTCTACTTGTCAGAGAATAGGTTAATTCAAAATCTAAAACCTGTTATAGCTTGGTGAATCGACCGAATAACGCCTCCAATCCAATGGCAAGTACAGCCATCTACTTGCCAGAGGATAGGTCTATTCAAAACCTATAATCCGTTATCGCTTGGTGAACAGGACGCCTAACGCCTACAACCAATGGCAAGTACTGCCATCTACTTGCCAGAGATTAGGTCTAATTAAAATATATAAGCTCCTACAGCTTGGTGAATAGTTCGCCTAACGCATTCAAT
>NW_016992552.1:0-562 GCF_001483705.2 Eufriesea mexicana | reverse complement strand
TATTTTCCAGCCAGATTCTATGTCATTGCAACGGCTATAGGGCGCAAATTGAATCTTTCATCCATATTTATGCAAGAAAGTTTGCTCACCACGATATTAGTCGAAAATGCCATTAAGATTGAATTTTCCAACCACATTCTTATCATTGCAATGGCTGTAGCACGCCAAAAGGATTTCTTGCCTATGCAAGAAAGATAGCTCACCACGATATTAGACGAAAATGTCAATGAAGTTATACTTTCCAGCCAGCTTCTACAGCATTGCAATGGCTATAGCGCGCCAATTGATTCTTTCATTCTTATTTATGCAAGAAAGTTAGCTCACAACGATATTAGTCAAAAATGTCAGTAAAATTGAATTTTCCAGCCTGTTTCCAGAGCATTCCAATTGCTATAGCACGCCAATAGTATCTTTACTCCTTATTTATGCAACAGAGTTAGCTCGCCCCGATATTAGTCGAAAATGTCAATAAAATTGTACTATACAGAGAGATTCTTTCGCACTGCAATGGATATAGCACGCCAATAGAATCTTCCATCCTTATTTATGCAAGAGAGTTAGC
>NW_016992551.1:0-661 GCF_001483705.2 Eufriesea mexicana | reverse complement strand
AGGCCACCGTTTGTGGCCTCCCCAGGGCGAAGCTACAAATATTACAGCACGGTAGGGCGTAGAAATCTACCTAATAGGAGACTATAGCACAGAAGTCAGAGATACCTCTCCCAACGTAACCGACCGTAACATAGCCAAACGTAACCTGCCTCGGCCTAACGTGCCGCAATCACTATTGCTGGCCTCCACAGAGCCACACAGAATACACTGGTGGAGAGCGGAACGCAGTAATCCATAGAATCGCTGTGTATATCAGAAAAGTCAAAGCTAACCAAGCCTAACCAAAACCAACCGAACATAGCCAAACATAGCCTAACTCAGCATAGCATGCCACGACCGCTATTGCTGCAGTCTCCAGTACCTGGCAGGACATACTAGAGCACGGTGGGTCTCAGAAATCCACCGAATATCCGTGGACAGCATAAAAGTTGAAGATACCCAAACCAAACTTAGCCTAGCCCAACCTAACCGAGCGTAACCTGGCTCATTATTATGTGTCGAGACCACATTTGCCGGCCTTCCCCGAGCCAATCTGAAAGCAACAGAGCACCGCAGAATGCAGAAATCCACCTAATACCAGTCAACAGCAATAATATCCGAGCCCTACTCTCCTAACTTTGCTAATAGTAACAAAAACGAACGTAACCTAACTCAACATAGC
>NW_016992550.1:0-528 GCF_001483705.2 Eufriesea mexicana | reverse complement strand
AACGCCTACATAACCTAAATCAACATTGAATAAATTAATCAAACGGCAACAGTACCCTTATGAGAGGGCGTACTGAGAACCGTACTGTCAAGTGCAAGTATCACCAGCCATAACTGTCCCATACATTCGTAACTCCAGATATCCCTTGGAATTTACATTACCAGTGAACGAATCCTACAGATTCCGTGCTCAATTGGTGGATGCTTCAACTATCGTTTTGGTTGTTTCAAATGTTTTACTGTAATGTCCTGGGTATCTTAAGTATCCTTTAATATCTACATCTATCAATGGAGCACTGTAGCTGTTGTATTAACCAGTTCAATGATGATGTATATTCTGCAGATACTCCAGAATGACAAAAGGCAGGTGCGTTAGACCTCGAAGTATTAGCAAGTTTCGTAACGGTGCTTAGTGCATCAATCATCACTGTGCTGGAGACGCTGGAACAATCTGTTCTGTGGTGAATTAAATTCCACACTATTTCTAGAATAATCAATGCCTACATAAGATATGAATAGAGATATATAA
>NW_016992549.1:0-589 GCF_001483705.2 Eufriesea mexicana | reverse complement strand
TTGGCTCCGGAGAGGCCAGCAATATTGGTCTCGTCACTTTGTGTTGAGTTAAACTACGTTCGGATAGGTTTGGTTAGGACAAGTTTGGTCAGGATATGTTTGACTTTTGTGCGGTACACAGCAATGTCGAGTATTTCGGCGCTCTGTTGTGCTCTTGTATATTCTGCTTGGCTCTGTGAAGCCAGCAATAGTGGTCTCGGCACGTTACGTTCAGGTAGTCTGCTTTTGGTTATGTTATGTTTGCCGGAGTTAGGTCTGGATAGATATGACTTTTGTGCTATACACTGCGGTTTTATGGATTTCTGTGCTCTACTGTCCTATTGTAAGCTTTGCTCGACTCTGGGGAGACCAGCAATTGTGGAAGCGGTACGTTAGTCTCAGATATGTTTTTTATGCTACGTCTGGCTAAGTTAAGGTTGGATATATGAAGATAGGGTAGCTATTACTTTTGTGCTATACACTGCAATTTGGTGGACTTCCGCGCTCAACTGTGCTGTATTATGTTCTGCTTGAGCCTGTGGAGCGCAGCAATAGTGGTCTCGGCACGCTAGGCTGAGATATGGTACTTTGGCTTGTGTTACATTTGGTG
>NW_016992548.1:0-1102 GCF_001483705.2 Eufriesea mexicana | reverse complement strand
ACCGTACGTAACCAAACTCAACCAAATGCGCCACCACCGCTTCTGCTGGCCCCCCAGAGCCAAGCAGTATATACTAGAGAACAGTGGGGACCAGAAAGCCACCAAATAGCAGTGTATAGCACAAAAGTCGCAGTCACCCTATGCTAACCTATCCAAATGTGACATAACTCAAAGTAAAGCGCCGTGACCAGCATTGCTGGCAACCCGAGAGCGGGACAGAGCGTAGTAGTACTATGAAGAGCGCAGAAATCCACCAAATAGCAGTGCATAGCACAAAAGTCAAAGCTAACCTATCCTAACCTAACAAAGCGTAACATAGTCGGACGTTACGGAAACCAACCAGACGTGCCACGACCTCTGTTGCTGGCATCGTGAGCGCTAAGCAGTGTATCGCAGATCAATTTAGAACACTGACGTCGTCCGAAGAGCAGTGTAAAGCACAAATGTCAGAGATATCCTAACCATTTCTATTCCGACCCAACCTAAACGGACCCACCATACCTCAACACAGCGTGCCGAGAGCAGAAGTCCAAGCGACCACAAGAACAAGCAGTGTACGATGGCGCTCAGTAGGGCGCAGATATCCACGGAATAGCAGTAAGTAGCACAAAATACAAAGCTATCCTGTCCTAACATAACCAACCGCAACATAAGCAGACGTAACGTAACACAACCTGACGTACCACGAAAGCTATTGCTGGCCTCACGAGAGCTAAGCAAGGAATAGGAGAGCAATATAGAACGATGAATTCGCCCGAATAGCAGTGTACCGCAAATACCGCAAAAAAATAAGAGAAACGCTAAGCTAATCTGACCAAACCTAGCCACACATGGCGTGACATACGCAAGCCTATCGTACCTAGCCCACAATTTCTGGCGTCCCCACAGCCAAGCCGAGCATATTAGAGGGAATTATAGCGCAGGGTTCTATAGAATGGCAGTGTATATCACGAAAGTCCATGCCACCCTTACCAAACGTAACCCAACCTAACACAATCAACGTAACCATACTCTACCAATCGTGCCACGACAACAATTTCTGGTCTCTCCAGAGACGAGCAGAGTACATTAGGGCAATGTAGAGGGCAGAAGTCCGCCGAGT
>NW_016992547.1:0-660 GCF_001483705.2 Eufriesea mexicana | reverse complement strand
TATGTCAATTGTTAATGTCTCGGGCTGTAAAGGATCTGTCTTTCGTCATTTTAAAGTTGATATAGAATCTACATCACAACTGAGTAGGTTAATTCATCGGCTACAGTACTCCGTTGATGGATGTACTAAGTACCGTTCTGTCAGCTGTAAATGTATGAAGCCATAACCGTACTACGCATTGGTCATTCTAGAATTGTTGTTAAACATATGTTATAGGTGAAGAAATTATTACAACGGATGAAGCACTGTGATGATGGGTGTGCTCAGTACTCTTTCCTCAATTGATATTACCTCGGGCGGTAATGGGCCAGTACTTCGTTAGTCTAGAGTTGCAATAGAATGTAAATCATCACTGAACATGTTAATCCAACGGTTGCATAGCTCAATTGATGGACGTCCCTACTACAGTACCGGGGACTGTTGATATCTCTAGGCATAACTGGTGTACACATTGACTATTCTAGAAATTCTTCGCACTTTAAGTCATCACTGGACAGGCTAATCCAACTGTTGCCGTGCTCTATTGGTAGATGCACCAGCTGCTGCTCTGGGAATTGTAAATGTCGCTATCCGTAACTGATGTATGCCTTGATCGAACTAGAAGAACTGTGAAATTTGAATCACCACTGAACAGATTAATTCAATGGCTGCATGGCTCTT
>NW_016992546.1:0-262 GCF_001483705.2 Eufriesea mexicana | reverse complement strand
TCCTCCTTACTTATGCAAGGAAGTTAGCTCACCACGATATTAGTCGGAAATGTCAATAAAATTGAACTTTCCAATCACATTCTAAAGCTTTGCAATGGCTACAGCTCGCCAGTAGGATCTTTCATCCTTGTTTATGCATGAAAGCTAGCTCACCACGATATTAGTCGAAAATGTCAACGAAAATGTATTTTCCAGCCAGAATCTATGTCATTGCAATGGCTATAGCACTCAAAAAGCATCTTTCCTCCTTACTTACGCAAGG
>NW_016992545.1:337-565 GCF_001483705.2 Eufriesea mexicana | reverse complement strand
GCATCACTGCAGTGGCTACAGCACGCCAATAGAATTATTCATTCTTAAATGTGCAAGAAAGGTAGCTCTCCTCGATATTAGTCGAAAATGTCAATAAAATTGAATTTTCCAGACGTATTGTATAGCTTTGCAATACCCATAGCACGCCAATAGATACTTTCCTCCTTATATATGTAAGGAAGATGGCTCACCACGACATTAGTCCAAAATGTCAATAAAATTGTATTT
>NW_016992545.1:0-200 GCF_001483705.2 Eufriesea mexicana | reverse complement strand
AACTTTCCAGCCAGATTCTATAGCATTGCAACGGCTATAGCAAGTGAATTGTATCTTTGCTCCTTGTATATGCAAGAAAGTGAGCTCACTGCGGTGTTAGACGAAAATGTCAATAAATTTCAATTTCCCAAGCACACTCTATATCAATGCAATGGCTATAGCACGCCAATATTATCCTTCCTCCTTATTTATGCAAAAAA
>NW_016992544.1:0-307 GCF_001483705.2 Eufriesea mexicana | reverse complement strand
GCACTGAAGCTAAAGCTATCATCTCCTACCCTATCCAAACGTAACATAACCAAACGTAGCCTGTCTCAACCTAACGAGCCGAGACAACTATTGCTGGCCTCCCCTGGATCCAGTAGATTATAGTAGAGCACAGTTGAGCCCAGAAGTCCATAGAATAGCAGTGCTGAGCACAAAAGTCAAAACTGTCCAGTCCCAACCTAGCTAAGCGCATCATTACTAAACGCAACCTAATCACACGTAACGAGCCTAGACCACTGCTGTTGGCCTCCCCAGCACCAAGCATAACATATTAGAGGAGAGTAAAGCG
>NW_016992543.1:0-553 GCF_001483705.2 Eufriesea mexicana | reverse complement strand
CTGCTATCCACAGTGCTCTAACATCTTCTGTCTGGCAACGGGGATGCCAGGAATATTAGTCTCTACTCGCAATGTTGAGATACACTACGTTTGGTTAGGTTTGGTTAGGCCGGGTTATGTTAGTATATCTTTCACTTTTGTGCTATGCACTGCAATGCTGTGGATGCCTCGGCTATATTGTTTAGCTTATCCTGCTATGCTCTGAACAGGCCAGCAGTAGTGGTATCGGCACGGTAGGTTGAGGTGTGCTACGTTCTGTTGTGCTAAGTTTGGTAAGGTTAGGATAGGTTAGTTTAGGCTATTGTGCTACACACTGCTATCCACGGATTTCCGCGATCTATTGCGTTCTACTATTTTCTGCTTGGATCTGGGGAGGCCCAAAATAGTCGTCTCGGTACGTTTGGTTTTTTATGTTGCGTTTGGTTAGGTTAGGTCATGTTAAGATCGGCCAGGTTAACTTAGACTTTCGTGCCATACACTGCTATTCGGTGGTATGCTGCCGTCGACTGGTCTCTGCTACATTCTGCCTGGCGCTGTGGAGGCCAGGAGTATT
>NW_016992542.1:0-598 GCF_001483705.2 Eufriesea mexicana | reverse complement strand
TGGCTGAAAAATACAATTGTATTGACATTTTGGGCAAATATCGTGGTGAACCAACTTTCTTGCCTAAATAAGGATGAAATATCCTATTGGCGCGCTATATCCACGGTAATGCTATAGAATCTGACTGGAAAATTCAGTAATCTGACTGGAAAATTCAATTTTATTGACATTATCGACTACTATCTTGGTGACCTACCTTTCTTGCATATAGAAGGGAGAAAGGATCTACTGGCGTGCTATTGTCATTGCGATGCTATAGAATCTGGCTGGAAAATTCAATTTTATTGATATTTTCGAATAACATCGGGATCACCTAACTTTCTTACATAAATAAGGAGGAAAGATTCTATTGGCGCGAAGTGGCCATTGCAGTGCTATAGAATCTATTGTAAAATACAATTTTATTGACATTTTCGACAAATATCGTGGCGATCTAACTTTCTTGCATAAATAAGTATGAAATATTCCATTGGCGCGCTGTATATATTGCAATACTGGAGAATATGGCTGTAAAACTCTATTTCATGGACATTCACGACTGATATCGTGGTGAGCTACCATTCCCGCCTAAATAATGAGAAAAGTTACTATTGGCGTG
>NW_016992541.1:0-605 GCF_001483705.2 Eufriesea mexicana | reverse complement strand
AGGTCAGGTCACCTCTGGAAAAGTCAGGTCAGTTCAGTTCAGGTCAGGAAATGACAGGTCAGGCCAGGCCAGGTCAGGTCAGCTCAGGTCAGGTCAGGTCAGGTCAGGTCTGGTCATGTCAGGTCATGTCAAGTCTGGTAAGTTTCTGGTCAGGTCAGTTCAGGTTGGCCGGTTAAAGTCAGGACAGGTCAGGTCGAGCCCGGTAATGTCAGGCCAGGTAAGGTCAGTTCAGGTCAGTTCAGGTCAGGCCAGGTCAGGCCAGGACAGGCAAGGTCAGGTCAGGACAGGGCAGGTCAGATCTGTCCGGTCAGGTCAGGTCAGTTCAGGTCAGGTCAGGTCATGTCAGGTCAGATGCTGTCAGTTCAGGTCAGTTCAGGTCAGTTCTGGTCAGTTCAGGTCAGTTCAGGTCAGGCCAGGTCAGGCCAGGTCAGGCCAGATCATATATGGTCAGGTCAGGTCAGTCAGGTAAGGTCAGCCCAGGTCAGGCCAGGTCAGTTCACTTCAGATCAGATCATGTCATGTCAGGTCACATCAGGTCAGGTCAGGGCAGATCATGTCTTGTCAGATCAGGTCAGTTCAGGTCAGTTCACTTCAGATCAGATCAT
>NW_016992540.1:0-457 GCF_001483705.2 Eufriesea mexicana | reverse complement strand
TATATTTGCAAGAATGTTAGGTCACCACGATATTAGTCAAAAATGTCAATAAAATTGAATTTTGCAGCCATATTCTATAGCATTGCAATGGCTATTGCACGCCACTAGTATCTTTCCTCCTTATTTGTGCACGAAAGTTAGCTCACCACGAAATCCGAAGAAAATGTTAATCAAATTGGATTTTCCAGCCAGTTTCTATAGCATTGCAACGGCTATAGCACGCCAATAGTATTCTTCCTCCTTGTTTATGCAAGAAAGATAGCTCACAACAATATTAGTCGAAAATTTCAATAAAATTTAATGTTCCAGCCAGATTCTATAGCATTGCTACGCCATTAGCACGTCAATACAATCCTTCCCCATTACTTATGCAAGAAAGTTAGCTCACCACGACATTAGTAGAAAATGGCAATAAAATTGAATTTTCCAGCCAGATCATATTGCATTACAATCGCTA
>NW_016992539.1:0-353 GCF_001483705.2 Eufriesea mexicana | reverse complement strand
ATCCTCACCTAACCCGACATAGCCTAGCCTAACCTAACCAACCCGAACCTAACCAAACGCAACGTAACCTAACCTAACCTAACATAACCTAAATCAACGTAACCTAACCAAACATAACCTAACCTAGCCTAACCTAAGCGTACCCAACCCAACCGAACTCAACCAAACCCAACCCAATCGAATCCAACCCAACCCAACCTAACCTAACCAAACGTAACCTAACCTAACCTAACCTAACCCAACTCAACCCATACCAACTCACCGCAACCTAACCTAACCTAACCAATCGCAACATAACCCGACATAAACTAACCTAAGCCCACCTGATGTAACCCGATCTAACCTAACCGAAC
>NW_016992538.1:0-625 GCF_001483705.2 Eufriesea mexicana | reverse complement strand
AGCAATATAGAGCGCAGAAATCCACCGAACAGCAGTGAAAGGCACAAAATTCTAAGCTGCTCTCTCCTAACTTTACCATCTTGTCATATGCAACCGTAGCCTGACTAAACCTAACGCGGCGAGACCACTACAGCTGGCCACTGCGAAGCCAAGCAGAATATACTAGATTTCCGTTGAATGCAGGTATGCACAGAGTAGCAGTGTATATCATAAGGGTCAAAGACTACCTAACCAAACCTCACCTAAGCTTATCTAACCAAGCGTTAACTGACCAATTAGCTGTCGTGCCCCGACCACAATTGCTCGCATGCCGAGAGTCGAGCAGACTATAGTAGAGCAATGTAGAGTGCGGAAATCCACCGAATATATGTGTAAAACGCAATATTCGGAGCCATCCTTACCAAACGTAACCTATTCTAACCTAACCATACGTAACCTATCCCAAACCAACGTGCCACGACCTCTATTCCTCGCATCGCTGGAGTCGAGTAGAGCATAGCTGAGCAGGGAGGTGCGCAGAAATCCAGCGATTACCAGCGAATAGCACAAAAGTCAAGGTCAACCTAACCAAACCAGGTCTAACTCGATATAACCAAACGTAAATTGACTAAAACTAACGAGATGA
>NW_016992537.1:0-547 GCF_001483705.2 Eufriesea mexicana | reverse complement strand
CCTGAAGTGCCGAGAGCGCTACTGCTGGCCTCCCCAATGCCAAGCAGAATATACTAGAGCACAATAGGGTGCAGGAATCTACCGAACAGCTATGTATTGCACAAACGTTAAAGCCGTCCCAGCCAATCTTAGCCAATCCTAACCAAACCAATCGTAACGTAACTCAAACGAACGTGCCGCAACCACTTCTGCTGGCCTTCCGCAGACAAGCAGAGTCTTGTAGAGTAATGCAGAGCGCAGATATCGACCAAACAGCAGCGTGCAGCACAAAAGTCACAGTTACGCTAACCAAACCTATCCCAACCTATCCAAGCCGAACCTATTCTAACACGACCTAACGAGACGGGACCACAATTGCTGGCATCCCCAGGGCAATGCAGAACTTATTAGAGTCCAGTAGAGCGCAGAAATCAGCGGTATGCAGTGTATAGCGCGAAAGTCAAGGCCATCATATCCTAACCAGGACAAATGTAACGTAACCAAACGTAACATAACGCAGCATAATGTTCCGTGATCACTACTGCTACCCTCATCAGAGTCAAGTAGG
>NW_016992536.1:0-312 GCF_001483705.2 Eufriesea mexicana | reverse complement strand
TCCGCAGATGTCCACAGAATAGCAGTGTACAGCATAAAGTGGAAGCTACCATGTAACCAAGCGAAAAATAACCAAACGTAACATAAATCTACCTAACATGCAGCGACCGATATTGATGTCTCCCCGGAGACGAGCAGAGCATAGTTGAGCACAGTAGAGCGCAGAAATGCACCGAATAGCAGTGTATAGCGCAGAAGACAACTCTGACCTCTCATAACCTATCCAAACGAAATACCAATAAACGTAATTTAACTTAAACTAACGTGCCGCGAACACTCATGCATGTCTCCACAGAGCAAAGCAGAATATACA
>NW_016992535.1:0-319 GCF_001483705.2 Eufriesea mexicana | reverse complement strand
CTGGCTTCCCCAGAGGCAAGCAGAATATGTTAGTGCACAGTACGGCACGGAAGCCTACATAATATCAGCACTGAGCACATATGTCAATGCTATCCTAATCTAGCACAACCTAACCTAGCCTAACCAAAAGTAATCTAACTCCGCCTAACGTGCCACGACCAGTATTGCTAGCCCCCTCAGAGCCAATCAGAGCATAATAGGGGAGAGTAGAGCGCAGAAGTCCATAGAATCGCAGAGTATAGCAGAGAAGTCGGAGCAACCCAAACCTAACCAAGGCTTACGGAACATAGCCAAGCGTAGCATAACGAAACCTAACGCG
>NW_016992534.1:0-620 GCF_001483705.2 Eufriesea mexicana | reverse complement strand
AGGTTATGTTCGTTTGGGTTTGGTTTTGCTATCTTTGACTTTCTTCGCATATACTGTTATTCGACAGACCTCGGCGCTCTACTGTGGTCTACTACACTCTGCACGACACCGGGTAGGCCAGTAGTTGCGGTCGGTGCACGTTAGGTTGAGTTAGGTTACGTTACGTTATTTTACGGTTGTATTACGTTAGTAGGGGCTAGCTGCAGCTTTTGTACCATACACTGCTGGTCAGTGGATTTCTCTGATGTACATAGCTCTACCATACTCTTCTCGACACTGGGGTGGACACTTATACTGGTCTCGGCTCGTTATGTTGAGTTATGCTACGTTTGGTTGGGCTATGCTGGTGTTATGTTATGATAGCGTTGACTATCGTGGTATACATTGTCATTTGGTTGATTTCCGCATCCTTCTGCGACCTACTATTCTCTGCTCAGCTCCGGGGATGCCAGCAGTAGCGTTCGCTGCATGTTATGTTGAGTTAGGTTAGGTTTGGCTATGCTACGGTTGGTTATTTTAGGAAAGGATAGCTTTGACCTTTGTGCTATACACTGCTCTTCGGTGAACCACGGCGCTCCACTGTGATATTATATGTTCAGCTTTGCCCTGGAAAAGACAGC
>NW_016992533.1:0-783 GCF_001483705.2 Eufriesea mexicana | reverse complement strand
GTAGTTTTGCGTCCCACATTGCTCTACTATACTCTGCTCGACTATGGGCAGTCCAGCAATGGTGGTCTCGGCACGTTAGGATGAGTTTAGTGACGTTTGGTTTGGTTACGCTGGTTTGTGTTAGGCATGGTTAGCTCTGCCTTTCGTGTCATACACTGTTATACGGTGGAATTATGCGCTCTCCTGTGCTCTACTATACACCGCTCGAATCTGTAGAGGCCAGCAATAGTGGACGCGTCACATTACATTGAGTAATGTTACATTTGGTTGTGATACGATTTGTGCGGTTAGGAAAGAATGGCTTTATCTTTTGTGCTATATACTGTTACTCCGTGGATATCTGCTCTCTACTGGGCTCTAATATATTTTGCTTTGCTCTGGGGAGCTCAGCGATGTTGGATTGGAACGTTAGTTTAAGCTAGGTTCGTATGGTTATATTTCGTTTGGTTGGTTGGCTAGGATATTATTACCCTGACTTTCGTGCTATACAATGCTTCCGGAGGATTTCTCGTCTCTTCTTTGATCTACTATACTCAGCTCGTCTCTGGTGAGTCCAGCAATAGCGGTCGTAGCACGTTATGTTGAGCTTGGCTATGTTAGGCATAGCTACGTATGTTTGGATTTGGTTCGGGTAACCTTGATTCTTCTGCTTTTATCTGCGATTCTATGGATTTCTGCGCCCTACTGCCCCCTAATAGGTTCTGCATTGCCCTGGGGAGGCCAGCAGCAATGGCCGCGGCAGGTAAGGTTTTGATGGATTACGTTTGGCTATGTTAGGATTTG
>NW_016992532.1:0-567 GCF_001483705.2 Eufriesea mexicana | reverse complement strand
GTTTAATATATTCTGCTTTGCCCTGTGGGGTCCAGGAACGGTGCTGCCGGCACGTTATGTCCAGTTAGGCTTCGTTCGGGTAAGTTACGTTGGCTTGGGCTAGGTGTGTGTAGCTCTGAACTTTCTGCTATACACTGCAATTCTAAGGTTTTCTGCACTCTGCCCCCTAGTACGTTCTGCTTCACACTGGGGAGGCCAGCAGTAGTGGTCGCGTCACGTTAGTTTGAGTTATATTGCGTTCGGAAATGTTACGATTGGCAATGTTATGAGAGGGTAGCTTTTACTTTCGCGCTATACACTGCTATTCGGTGGATTCCTGCGACCCACAGTGCTCTGATATCATCCATTTTGCTCTGGGGAGGCCAGCAATGGCAGTCGTGGCACGATATATTGGATTAGGTTACGTTCCCTTAGGTTAGGTTAGCTGATGTTTGGTTAGGGTCTCATTTACTTTTGCGCTATACACTGCTCTTCGGAGAATCTCTGCGCTCTACTGTGCTCTACTATGTTCTGTTTGGCTCTGTGGAGACCAGCGATAGAGGTTTCGGCTCGACACGTTCAGACACT
>NW_016992531.1:0-297 GCF_001483705.2 Eufriesea mexicana | reverse complement strand
AGCTTTGACTTTCGTCCAATGAACAGTTATTCGCCGGATTCCTGCGCTCGTCCGTTCTCGACAACATTCTGCTCTGCCCTGTCGAGGCCAGCAGCAGTTGGTTTGAGCAATGTTACGTTTGGTGATGTGAAGATTTGTTAAGTTAGGGTAGAGTAGTTTTGACTTTTTTGCTATGCCCAGACATTTGTTGGATTCCTGCGTTCCTCTATGCTCTAGTACGTCCTGCTCGGCTCTGGGGAGGCCAGCAATAGTGGTCTCAGCGCGTTACGTTGAGTTAGTCTACGTTTGGTTAGATTA
>NW_016992530.1:0-570 GCF_001483705.2 Eufriesea mexicana | reverse complement strand
CCTTTGGTAGCCAGAAATAGTTGTGTCGGCTCTTCAGGTTGAGTTAGGTTACTTTCTGTTAGGTTAGGTTAAGACGCGCCCGGTCAGTATGAGCTAGATTTTCGTGCTATACACTGCTATTCAGAGGATTTCTGCCCTCTACTGTGCCCTAATTCATTCTACTTATCCCAGGGAACGCCAGCAGTATTGGTCTCGGCACCTTAGGTTGAGCTATGTTACGTGTGGTTAGTACAGGTTAGGTTAAGTTCGGTAAGGGTAGCTTCAACTTACGTGGTGTTCGCTGTTGTTCGGCGGATTTCTGCGATATACTGTGCTCCAGTATATTCGGCTTGTCTCCGGGGTGGAGCAATAGCGGTCTCGGCTCGTTAGGATGAGTTAAACTACATTGGGTTATGCTACGTTTGGCCATGTTAGCATAGGGTAGCTTCGACTTTTGCGCTGTGCACTGCGATTGTATGGGCTTCTACGCTCTACTCTTCTGCAGTATGATCTGCTCGGCTCTGGGGAGGCCAGCAATAGTGATCTCGGCACGCTAGGTTTTGTTACGTTGCGCTAGGCTTGGCTAGGCTA
>NW_016992529.1:0-594 GCF_001483705.2 Eufriesea mexicana | reverse complement strand
AGGGGCAAGCAGAACATAGTAGAGCACAGTAGAGTGCAGAAGTCGACCGAATAGCAGTGTATAACACAAAAGTCACTGCTATCCAGCCTTAAACAGGCTAAACGTAACGTCACGAAGCGAAGCCTAACTCAACCTAACGTCGCGAGACCACTAATGCTGCCCCCGCAAGAGCTAAGCAGCATATATTAGAAAGGTGTAGATGTAGAGAGCATAGGTCAACAGGATAGCAGTGCACAGCACAACAGTCGAAGCTACCCCATCCTAACATAGCCACACGTAACGTAACCGAACGTAGATCTACTCAATCCTACGTGATGAGATCACTATTGCTAGCCTCCTCAGAGCCAAGCAGGATGTACTAGAGCACAGTAGAGCGCTGAAATCCACCGAATAGCGGTGTATAGCGCAAAAGTCAAAGCTACAACCTCCTTACATGGTCAATCTTGATATGACCAAACGTAAAGTATCACAGCCTTGGGCGCCATGACCACTATCGCCGCCGTCACTGGAGCCCAGCAAAGTATAGCAGAACAATGTAGGACGCTGAAATCGACAGAGTAGCAGCTTATAGCGCAAAAGTCAAAGCTATCCCCA
>NW_016992528.1:0-554 GCF_001483705.2 Eufriesea mexicana | reverse complement strand
GCTACGAGACGCCATCTACACACGACGGATGATTATAGTCACCGGCTACGAGACGCCATCTACACACGACGGACGACTATAGTCACCGGCTACGAGACGCCATCTACTTAGCACGGGTGACTATAGTCAGTGGCCACGAGACGCTTTCTACACACGACGGATGACTATAGTCACCGGCTACGATACGCCATCTACTTAGCACGGGTGATTATAGTCACCGGCTATGAGACGCCATTTACAAAGGACGACTTGATTATACTATCAAAGTCTGCCGTAGTCAAGGGGCTAGGGACCAACGTGGCGTTTAACGTGTGTTAACCCTTTGCGGACGAGCGCCACATATACGCGTTCGACGAAAACAACCGATAGGACTGAGGACCGCATAAATATGTCCCATGTGAACGTGTTGCCTTGTTCGAGAAATACAAATATATGGGCCCTCTGTTGCGGCCCTAGGACCCTCACGTTCCAAGCCAAGTGGTGGACTGTCGTATGTATTATGACAGAAAATTCGTGACAATTGCAAAATGCAATTTAATATCACGTGACAGCAC
>NW_016992527.1:0-778 GCF_001483705.2 Eufriesea mexicana | reverse complement strand
CATAATAGTGGTATCGGCACGTTATGTTGATCCACTTTACATCTGGTTAGGTTGGGCTTGGATTCGTTTGGTCAGGGTACCTTTAACTTTTGTGCTGTGACTTGCTGTTCGGTGGATTTCCCAGATCTACTGTGCTCTTGTATGTCCTGAATGACCCTGGGAGGGCAGTAATGGTGGTCTCGGCACGTTAAGATGAGTCAGGCTATGTTTGATTATGACCGGTAAGTTTTGGTTAGGCTTGTGTAGTTTTGACTTTTATGACATACACAGAGATTATATGGATTTCTGCATTCTACTCTCCACTAGAATGGTCTGCTTGGCTCTGGGGAGTTCAGCATCTGTGGACGCGGCACGTTAGGTTGTGTTATGCTACGTTTGGATAGGTTAGGAGAGGATAGCTTTGACTTTACTGCTGTAGTGTGATATCAGGGGGATTCCTGCGCCATGGAGTGCTCTAATGCCTTGAGCTTGGATCTGGCAAGGCCTGTAATAGTAGCCTCTGCACGTTGCATTGTGCCAGGTTACGATGTGTGAGGAAGGGTCTGGCTAAGTTTTGCAAGGATAGCTTCAACTTTTGTGCTGTACACAGCAATTCGGTGTATTTTTGTGCTCTGCTGTGCTCTAGTATTTCCTGATTGACCCTGGGAGGGCAGTAATGGCGGTCTCGGCACGTTAGGATGAGTCAGGCTATGTTTGATTATGTCCGGTTTGTTTTGGTTAGGCTTGTGTAGTTTTGACTTTTATGACATACACAGAGATTATATGGATATCTGCGTTC
>NW_016992526.1:0-583 GCF_001483705.2 Eufriesea mexicana | reverse complement strand
TACAGCAGAGAGGTCACGCAATCCAAGCCTAACCCATGCTAACGTAACATAACCAAACGTAACATAAGACAACCCAACGAGCCGCGGCCGCTATATCTGGCACCCCTAGAGCGTAGCAGTGCGTGTTGGTGCACAGTAGAGTGGAGAAATCCACCGTATACCAATCGTAAAAGTCATAGCTATACTTTCCTAACCAAAAAATCGTTACATTATCAAACGCAACCGAACTCCACCCAACCTGCCGCTACCACTATTGCTGGCATCCACAGAGCCAAGCAGAACATATCAGAGGAGAGTAGAGCGCAGGAATCCATAGAATCGCGGTGAACAGCGGAAAAGTCATAGATACCCATACCTAACCCACACATACATATTCTAACCTGACATAGCCAAGCACAGCATAACGCGCCGAGACCATTATTGCTGGCTTCCGCAGGGAAAGCAGATTAGAGTAGAGCGCAGCATAGCGCAGACAGCCACCAAATAACAGCGCACAGCACACAGGTCAGATATATCCTATCCTACCTCACCCAACCTGACCTAGCCAAACGTGGGCTAACGAAACTTAACGATCAGAGACCAC
>NW_016992525.1:0-1601 GCF_001483705.2 Eufriesea mexicana | reverse complement strand
CTTAAATATTATTTTTTAAAAACATATATTGGTTTTTAGTTACGTAATGAAATATATGTAAATGTTGATTCCTCTCCCCCACAGACCCCTTCATTTCGTAATATCGAATGTGGTATACCTATTTTTCGGTTGGGAGCCAATTTGACTGATAAAATGATTTAACAGTTAATCGCATAACACGTGAAATTTATAGCTTATATCAGGCCTGGGCAATTTGCGGCTTGCAAGCCGCACGTAATTTGTTTCTCCTTGCGTACAATGACAAAAATTCATACTCATTATGTCAAGTTCAAAAATCGTGTAATAGAAATATATGCAAGAGCCTTTGTGCTAAATGTAATAGAAATGTTTGCGGAAAATGTATTTCAAAAGCAGAGTTTATATGTAAAAAATGTTTTCAATTTGAATTTTTTTAATAATAAATCTTTCATTTACATTGATTTGGAACTATTTTCTTTGCAAAAACCTTCTATTTTCTTATATGAGTGAAATTGGTTCACTTCAATATAAATAGGTGTATAATCAACATCCGTAAATCTAGTATTAAGGTTTTCTACAGTTTTTCTATTTCTTCCGATTGTTGAAATCATATTATTATACTTTCCTGCCTAAAATCAACAAAGTATATCTCAATCTATCTAGCTAGCTATAAACCCGTTAGCTTCTTTGTTATGCTAGATACATTGCAACAAAGAGTAATCCTGTCTATAATGCGTAAACCATATATGAAGGACATTGTAATTCACGAGCAATTTAATTTCAAATCTGAGCACATACAATACAACAGGTATTCAGGCTTATAGAATTTATCTGAATGGAAATGAACGAGGATAGAGGTTCAATAGTGGCTTTGTTGGACCTCTATAAGTCATTCAATACTACGGAAGATAAAAGCCTCATCTCCTAGAATCATTAAACTCTCCACTTCATATCATTCGCGTTATTATTAGTGCTCATTTATCCAACAACAGCTTTTCAGTTTTAATCGACGAAATCTACTTCACGATCAAAGAAATCGCTTTATTAGTACCAGAGAAATTCATTCTGGGTTCCACTCTACTCAAGGGCCCTAAAACATACCGACGATTGGCGCTGTGCATCAACTATGTCGCTATTCCACATCTGTCTGGCAAACCACGCGATATTTAATGACATATTTCGACCCTGGTGTTATGAAGGTTAAAAAAAGAGTGGTGACCTTAAGTACTATCGTATTGTGATCCCATATTATATGCCATAAAAATTCTGTAAATAAGAGGTATATCGTATCTATAACAATAATGGAGATATCAAAGTAACCATAGTTGTTGGATCATCTTCTGTGTACACACAATGGATAAAAAAAGTATTGGCACCCTATATTATGTAGTAACTATACACATTATTTAATTAAGGTCGGACAAAAAAAGCGATTGATTAAACAGTGACATACATCGAGCAATAAAACGTTCTTCTGATGAATTTAAAACTTTTTTCCTCCCATGTCCAGATGCGTTTTTAATTCTACCTTTATCTTCAAAACTTTTAGTAATATTTCGGACGGTTGAAAAACTTTTGTTTACGATATTTCCAATTTCTCTATATGATTTTCCAGTTTTCCA
>NW_016992524.1:0-558 GCF_001483705.2 Eufriesea mexicana | reverse complement strand
ACATACATCCATACATTCATACTTAGATACATCCACACATGCATCCATACATACTTCCATTCACACATCCATGCGTACATCCATGCATACATCTACACAGGCATCCATACATACATCCATACATTCTCACACTCGTGCATGCATTCATCTGTACATCAATACATCCATCCATATATCCTGCAATCCACACATGTATCCACCCATACATCCATCAATCCATACACCCACACATCCATAATTCCATACATACATTCATCCATACGCATATAAATCCGTACTTCCATTCATCCGTACATAAATCCATCCGTACATCAATCCATCCATACAGCCATCCATACATCCACCCATCCATCCATACATCCACCCATCCATACATCCATCGAACCATACATCCATCCATTCATACAAGCACCCATTCATACACCCATCGATCCATAGATCTATACACCCGTACACCCATCCAACCGTACATCCATCCACACATACACCCAACCTACCATACATCCATACATACATCAATACATACATCCATCCATTCACCCATCCATACATATATAC
>NW_016992523.1:0-242 GCF_001483705.2 Eufriesea mexicana | reverse complement strand
TAACTTTCTTGCATAAATAAGGAGGAATTACTCTATTGGCGTGCTATAGCCGTTGCATTGCTATAAAATCTGGCTGGAAAGCTCAATTTTCTTGACATATCTTACTCATATCGTGGTGAGATATCTTTCTTCTAAAAATAACGAGGAATGGTGCAATTGGCGTGCTATAGCCATTTCATCGCTAGAGAATCTGTCTGGAGAGTTCAATTTTATTGACATTTTCGACTAATATCGTGGTGAAC
>NW_016992522.1:0-581 GCF_001483705.2 Eufriesea mexicana | reverse complement strand
GGAAATTCAATTTTATTCACATTTTCGAATAATATGTTGGTGAGCTAACTTTCTTGCATAACTGAGGAGGAAATATTCTAATGGCGTGCTATAGCCATTGCAATGCTATAGAATCCGCCTGGAAACTTCAGTTTTATGGACAGTTTCGACTAATATCGTCTCGTGGTGAGCTACCTTTCTTGCATGAATAAGGAGGAAAGGTTCTATTGGCGTGCTATAGCCATTGCAATGCTCTGGAATCTGTCTGGAAAATTCTATTTTACTGACATTTTTTACTAATATCGTGGTGAGCTAACTCTCTCGCATAAATAAGGTGGAAAGATACTATTGGTTTGCTATAGCTATTGTAATGCTGTAGAATCTGGTTGAAAATATAATTTCATTGACATCTTCGACTAATACCTTCGTGAGCTTGCTTTCTCGCATTAATAAGGGAGAAGGATTCAATTTGCGCGCTATAGCGAATGCAATGCTATAGAATCTGCATGTAAAGTTCAATTTTATTGTCAGTTTCGACAAATATCGTGGTGAGCTATCTTTTTTGCATGAGCAAGGAGGGTGGATGTTTTTGGCGTGCTGTA
>NW_016992521.1:0-1200 GCF_001483705.2 Eufriesea mexicana | reverse complement strand
ACTGGAGCCGCGTCGACACCGCTAACTATAACCGTACCTTCACTCCTCGGTAAATTGTCCGGCTACCCCGGGATGGTTACCACTGTAAGGGCCGCGAGCCGCTGCTCCACCGCTTGCATTGTGGTGTGACCCTCGGCCCAGGAATCCCTCGCTGGGCAGGGGCGCGGCTCCGCGGCAGACAGTAGGCTGTCCCTCGCCTGCCGGCGCCGTAGTGGCGTCCACAACTTCGTTGATGCCATGAACGATGGGAAAAAAGACTTCCAAACAGGTTCAATTTTTATCGGCACCACGACACACTCCGCGACACGAGTTCCCGGTCACGTGAACCCACGCACCACACGCACAGAATGGCACTAACCCACGCGCCAGAAAACGCACTTTTCCGCCGAAAATACCTCCCAAAAGTAGGAGCGTCGTCAACGCGTCCGTCTCCTAACCGAATCTTCCTAACCTCACTGAAGGATACCCTAACCTAACCTGACCCTACCTACCCTATCCAGAAGTAGTGTAATTCAAAGTAACGCGATTAGGCAAATATTGCTGGAAGCCACAGAGCCAAGAAGAACATATCAGATCACAGTGGAGCGCAGAATTTCACCGAATAGCTGTCTATAGCACAAAAGTCAAATCAAATCTGACCAAGCGTTACCTAGCCTAACCTAACCAAACGTAACATAAGAAAACCTATCGTGCCACGACCGCTATTGTTGTCATCCCCATAGTCAAGTAGGGTATAGTAGAGCAACGAAGTGTGCAGAAATCCACCGAATAACACTGTATAGCACAAAAGTCAAAGATATCCTACCCAAACCTAACCAAACGTATCATAATGGAAAGTAACCGAAATCAACCTAACGCACCGCGGTCACAGTTTCTGGACTCCACAAAACAAAGCTGAGAAAATTAGATTTCTGTAGAACGCGGAATTCCAACGAGTATTTGTGCATAGCACTGAAGCCATAGCCATCCTTGCATAACCTATCGAAACATATCTTCACCAGCCGTAACTTAAACCTACCTAACGCGCAGAGACCACTATTGGCGGCCTCCCCGGAGAAACAGGACATAATAGAGGAGAGTGTGGCGCAGAAATCCTCCGAAAAGCAGTGTATATCACAAAAGTCATAGTACCATATTCTGACCTAGCCAAACGTAACAAACACAAACGGAATATAACCCAACCTAACACGCCGGGCCCGC
>NW_016992520.1:0-227 GCF_001483705.2 Eufriesea mexicana | reverse complement strand
AGTTATAGCCATTGCAATGCTATAGAATCTGGCTGGAAAGTGCAATTTTATTGTCATTTTCGACTAATATCGTGGAGAGTTAACTTTCTTGCATTAATAAGGAGGAAACATTCTATTGGCGAGATATTGCCATTGCAATGCTGCAGAATCTGGCAGGAAAGTGAAATTTTATTGTCATTTTCGACTAATATCGTGGCGAGCAAGCATCCTTGCATAAGTATGGAGGA
>NW_016992519.1:0-313 GCF_001483705.2 Eufriesea mexicana | reverse complement strand
ACTTTCGTACCATACCCTGTGACGTGGTGGGCTCCTGTGACCTACTGTGCTCTATCATATTGTCTTGGCTTTGGGGAACGCTGGGTTTGTGGCCGCGGCACTTTTGGTTGAGTAATGCTACGTTCCGTTAAATTGGGCTACGGCAGGTTGTGTCAGTGTACCTTCGAATTTTGTGCTATTTATTGTAATGCTGTCGATTCATGCGCACTACAGTGCTCTACTGCATACTGCTTTTATCTGTGGAGGCCGTCAGTAGTGGTCTCGGCATTTTAGTTTGAGCTATGTTACGTTTGTGTATGGTAGGTCTGGCCAT
>NW_016992518.1:0-513 GCF_001483705.2 Eufriesea mexicana | reverse complement strand
AACTAAAGCTAACGTGCCGAGACCACTATTGCCGTCTTTACCCGAGCTGAGCAGAACATATTAGAGTACAGTATAGCGTAGGATTTCACCGAACAGCTGCATATAGCAGAAAAGTCAAGGCTATCCCCTGCTACCCTAACAAAATGTATCAAAACCGAACGTAGCATAACTGAAACTACCGAGCCGGGACCGCTATTATTGGCCTCCCCAGAGACTAGCCGAGATTATTAGAGCACAGTAGGGTGCAGAACTGCGCCGCATGAGAGTGTACAGAGAAGTCCAAGATATCCAAATCTAACCCAAACAAACGGAACCTAACCAAACTTAACCTGACTCGAACTAACGTGCCTAGACGGCCATTGCTATCCTCCGCAGAGCCAATAAGAATACACCACAGCGCAACGGAGCGCAAAAATTCGCCGCATTGCGGTATAAGGCACACAAGTCAAGGATAACCTAACCTAACCCAACCAAACGCAGCCTAACTCAAAGTAACGTGCCGATACCATTGTT
>NW_016992517.1:0-1005 GCF_001483705.2 Eufriesea mexicana | reverse complement strand
GTGGTTGTGTGGATGTGTGGATGTATGGATGGATGGAAATATGGATAGACGGATATACTAATGTATGTACGTACGTATGTATCGATGTTTGAATGTATGGCTGTATTTGCGTTACGGATGAAAGGATGTATGTATGCATGGATGTTTGGATGTGCGAATGTATGGATGTACGGAGGCATGGATGTATGGTTGATTGGATGAATGGATGGAAAGGTGTATGGATCGATGGATGTATCGATGTGTGGTTGTAAGGATGGGTGCATGTATGCAAGGATGTGTGTGAAAGGATGGATGTATGGATGGATGGCCGTATGGACGGTTGGATGTATGAATGGTTGTATGGATCGATGTGCGGTTGGATGTATGGATGGATGAATGGATGGATGTATGGATGGATGTATGGTTGGATGTATGGATGCATGTACGAATGGATGTATGTCTGGGTGTACGGACGGATGTACGTATGGGTGGATGGATGGAGGTATCAATGGATGTATTAATGGGAGTATGGGCGTGTGTATGCATGTATGTATGGACGTACGTATGGATGTATGTACGTATGGATATATGGGTGGATGGATGTATGGATGGTTTGAAATATGGATGTACGTATGGATGTATCTATTGATGTATGCATGGATGGACGTATGTATGAATGTATTGATGGACGGATGCGACAATGTATGGACGTATGGATGGATTTACGGTGGGGCGGATGTATGGATGAATGGAGGGATGGATGAATGGATGGATTTACGGGTGGACGGATGGATGCATGGACGGATGGAAGGAAGGGTGAGTGGATGTATGGATAGGTGGACGGGAGGATGTATGGATGGATGTATAGAAGGATGGATATTTTCATGGTTGCATGCATGGATGGATGGATGTACGTATGTGTATATGGATTTGCGGATGAATGGATGTATGGATGTACGTATGGATGAATGTATCGACGTATATATGGGTGTATGTGTGGATGTATGTATGGATGTATGTATGCAT
>NW_016992516.1:560-924 GCF_001483705.2 Eufriesea mexicana | reverse complement strand
GCAAGAAAGTGATAGGAATATAGAATAAGCAAGGAGGTCGTTGAAGTGCTTGTCACGTGACAGACAAGGACAGAGAGGGGATAGAAAAGGATAGAATAGCCCCAGCAATGAAAAATTATTAATTACTCAATTTCCGTAAACAATTTGTGAACTTTTATAATTTCATTGTAAAGCTGGAACTTCAGACTGCATTCCTATATAAGTTTCGTAAAGAATTTAGCTCTAAATTGATAGTTATTAATTTTTGTTTTATGGCGTCTATGATTTCGTAACGGCGACCATCATGACCTTTCGTGAAAATATTTATTACTAAACGAAACTAGAAACAAAATGTGATCAAAAGTTATATGAGAAGATTCGCAAG
>NW_016992516.1:0-436 GCF_001483705.2 Eufriesea mexicana | reverse complement strand
TAAATTAATTAGGGACAAATTTATATGGAAAAATAAATTGGAAAGTTCTTGAAGGATCTGCCTTTACGATGCAATTATAAAAGTTCATAAATTAATTGCAGGAATTGAGTAATTAATTAATTCTCTAATAAAAATTCAAGAAGGAACAGTCAGCACCACCTATGATGTTTATTTGGAACTGTTCCGTTAGTTCCAGTACACAACTGTAGTTGGCGCTGACTGTTTCTTTTTGAATTTTTATTAGAAAATTAATTAATTACTCAATTCCTGCGATTAATTTATGAACTTTTATAATTGCATCGTAAAGGCGGATCCTTCAAGAACTTTCCAATATATTTTTTGATGTAGATTTGTCCCTAATTAATTCATTATTAATTATTATTCTACGCAGTGTTTGAATTGTTGTCAAAGAC
Organism: Eufriesea mexicana; assembly: GCF_001483705.2. Taxonomy (NCBI): domain Eukaryota; kingdom Metazoa; phylum Arthropoda; class Insecta; order Hymenoptera; family Apidae; genus Eufriesea; species Eufriesea mexicana. Next base: position 23 of record NW_016992516.1, on the reverse strand, counting down.
GCCATTGGTTTTTCATTAATTAC
>NW_016992515.1:0-803 GCF_001483705.2 Eufriesea mexicana | reverse complement strand
CACTGTTGCTGGCTTCCCAGGACGAAGGAGGTTACATTGCAGAACAGTAGAGCGCAGAAATCCCCCGAATAGAAGTCGATTGCACAAAAGCCTGAGCTGTCGTTGCCTATAATAAGCAAACATGACATAGCCTAACGTAGCCTCACTCAACCTAACGTGCGTAGAAATCTATTGGTGGCCTCCCGAGAGCCAAGCAGAATACACTAGAGCGCAGTAGAGCGCAGAAATCTACCGAATATCAGTGTATAGCACAAACGTCAAAGCCATCCTAACCTTAGCGAACAAAGCATTACATGTCCAAGCGTACCTATCTCAGCCCAACGTGCCTACACCATTGTTGCTAAGCTCCCAAGAGCGATGGAGAATATACAACAGCTTACTAGTTTGCCGAGATCCGCCGTATTGCAGTGTAAGGCACAAAATTCAATGATAGCCTAGCCTAACCTGACCTACATGGTTAGGATAGGTTAGCATTGACTTCTACGATCTATCCCGGTATTCGGTGCATTTCTGGGCTCTACATTCCTCCAATATATTCTGCTTCGCTCTGGGGAAGCCAGCAGTAGTAGTCTGGGCACCTTATGCGAAGTTAGGGTACGTTCGTAAGTGTTAGGTTAGGACAGGGTTGGATAGGGTGTCCTCCACTTTTGTGCTGTACACTGCAACGCGATGCATTAGTGCGCTATACTGTGCTCTAGTATACTCTGCTTGTCCCTTGGGGGGCAAGAAACAATGGTACCGGCACGTTAGGTTGGGTTAAGCTACGTTCGGTTATGTCAAGTTTGGTCACGTTGGGAGAGGAT
>NW_016992514.1:0-249 GCF_001483705.2 Eufriesea mexicana | reverse complement strand
CGCCAATTGAATCTTTCCTCCTTATTTATGCAATAAAGCTTTCTCACCACGATATTAGTAGAAAATGTCAATAAAATTGAATTTTCCAGGAAGATTCAGTAGCTTTGAATGGCCTATATCATGCCAATAGTCTTTCCTCCTCATTTATGCAAGAAGGTTAACTCACCGCGATATTAGTCTAGAATGACAATAAAATTGAATTTTAGAGACAGATTCTACAGCATTGAAATGGATATAGTACGCCAAAAG
>NW_016992513.1:0-1129 GCF_001483705.2 Eufriesea mexicana | reverse complement strand
TTATGCAAAAAAGATAGATCACCACGATATCAGTCGAAAATGTCAATAAAATTGAGTTTTCCATCCAGATTCTACATCATTGCAGTTGCTATAGCACGCCAATAGAATCTTTCCACCTTATTTATGCGAGAGAGTAAGCTCACCACGATATTAGTAAAAAATGTCAGTAAAATAGAATTTTCCAGACAGATTCCAGAGCATTGCAATGGCTATAGCACGCCAATAGAATCTTTCCACCTTATTTATGCGAGAGAGTAAGCTCACCACGATATTAGTAAAAAATGTCAGTAAAATAGAATTTTCCAGACAGATTCCAGAGCATTGCAATGGCTATAGCACGCCAATAGAATCTTTCCACCTTATTTATGCGAGAGAGTAAGCTCACCACGATATTAGTAAAAAATGTCAGTAAAATAGAATTTTCCAGACAGATTCCAGAGCATTGCAATGGCTATAGCACGCCAATAGAATCTTCCCTCCATATTTATGCAAGAGGGTTAGATCACCACTATATTAGTCGAAAATGCCATTAAAATTGAATTTTCCAAAAACATTCAATATCATTGCAATGGCTATAGCATGCCAAAAGGATCATTCCTCCTTACTTATGCAAGAAAGAAAGCTCAACACGATATTAGTCGGAAATGTCAATAAAATTGAATTTTCCATCCAGATACTATGGAAATGCAATGGCTACAGCACGCCAAAAACATCCACCCTCCTTGCTCATGCAAAAAAGATAGCTCACCACGATATTAGTCGAAACTGTCAATAAAATTGAACTTTACATGCAGATTCTATAGCATTGCAATGGCTATAGCGCGCAAATTGAATCCTTCTCCCTTATTAATGCGAGAAAGCAAGCTCACGAAGGTATTAGTCGAAGATGTCAATGATAAATGTCAATGAAATTATATTTTCCAGCCAGATTCTACAGCATTGCATTGGCTATAACGCGCCAATTGATTCTTCCATTCTTACTTATGCAAGAAAGTTAGCACACCACGATATTAGTCAAAAATGTCATTATAATTGAATTTTCAAACCCATTCAATATCATCGCAAAGGCTATAGCATGCCAAAAGGATCATTCCTCCTTACTTATGCAAGAAAGATAGCTCACCACGAT
>NW_016992512.1:0-622 GCF_001483705.2 Eufriesea mexicana | reverse complement strand
GATATCATAACCTATACTGACCTAATCTAACCTAACCAAACGTAGTCTAAATCAAAATTACGTACCGCGACCGATTTTTATGGCCTTCGTCGACCCAAGCAGAGCATATTAGAGCAGATTAGAGCGCAGAAGCTTGTATAGCACAAAAGTCAATGAAGCCAACCCTAACATAGCCAAACGCAGCATAACCAAACGTGGCATAACACAACCTACCATGACGAGACCATCAATGCTGGCCTCCACAGAGACAAACAGAAGCTACTAGAGCACAGTAGAGCGCAGAATGCCACCGCATTGCAACGAATACCGCAAAGGCCTTAGATAGGCTAACCCAACATGGACAAGTCTAACCTAACCGAAAGTAGCATAAATCAACATGACGTGCCGCGACCACTGCATCTGGTATCCCCAGAGCATGGCATAATGCAGTAGAGCACAGAAGATCACAGGAATCCACCGAATACCAGTGTATAGCACAAAATCGAAGACAGTCTATCCTAACCAAGCAAAACGTAACATTTCGCAGCGTAACATAGCTTAACCTGACATGAGGAGACCGCTATTGCTGGCCTCCCCAGGGACAAGCAGAATGTGCTGGAGCGCAGTACAGCGCAGGAATCCA
>NW_016992511.1:0-1058 GCF_001483705.2 Eufriesea mexicana | reverse complement strand
ATGGTGAAAAGTGTAAAAATATGCATATGTCATATCGTTATTTATAGAGATATTAACGAAATATTTCCAGTGGCGTCGCTTCGGACCGATCGAACGGGACGATCCCGGTCGTTTCGCTTCCAAGCGGCCGAAGAGGAGGAACGCCAGTCGTATCGGTTCAGACCGACTTTAAGGACGATCTCGGCTTCGACTTTAAGGACGATCTCGGCTCTGACCTATGCTAACAACAAATTATTGATACGCACATTCAACTCACGAATAGCAAAGACATTTCTATTCGAAAGTAAGGTTTTTCATATATGATGATGATAAGAGTATACGTGAAAAAATTCGAAAATTGAGAAATTAGTGAAAATGACATTGTAATAAGTTAGAATTAATGAAGCCGTGGAGAAAAGTGCGAAAATAAGTATGTGTCATTACGTCATTTACCGAAGTATTAACGAAAGATCTCCAGCCGCGTCGCTTCGGACCGACCGAACGCGACGATCCCGGTCGTATCGCTTCCATCTGGCCGAATGGGACGAACGCCTGGCGTGTCTGTTCGGACGGACTGAAAGAACGATCTATGCTCCTGTCGTTGCTAACAAAATATTGTTACGGACATTCAACTGACGAGCAGAAAAGACATTTTGACTAGAAAATAGGTTATTCATATCCAATGGAAATAAGAGTATAAGAGAAAAAATTCGTAAATTGAGAAGTTAATGAAAATGACATAGTAATAATTTCGAATTAATGAAGCTATGGAAAAGGTGTAAGAATATGTATATGTCATAACGTTATTTATGGAGCTATTAACGAAAGATCTACAGTCGTGTCTCTTCGGACCGACCGAAAGGGACGGTCCCAGTCGTATCGCTTCCAACACGCCGAAGGAGACGAACGACAGTCGAGACTGCTCGGAACGACTGAAAGGACGATCCCCGCACCTGTCGATGGTAACAGCAAAATATTGGTACGGGCATTCCTCTGACGAGTAGCAAAGACAATTCTACGCGAAAATAAGATTCTTCATATATAATGAAAATAAGTGAATAAGTGAAAATATTCGAAAG
>NW_016992510.1:0-787 GCF_001483705.2 Eufriesea mexicana | reverse complement strand
ACACACTTCTATTCTATGTACTTCTGCGCCCTCCTGCGCGCTAACACATTCTGCTTGTCTCTGCGGACGCCAGGTATAGTGCTCTCGGCGCGATAGAATGATTTATGTTACGTTGCGCTAAGCTAGGTTTGGATAGGTTTGTCTAGGATAGCCTTGAGTTCCTGCCTAGACACTGCTATCCTGACGATTTCAGCGTTCTACATTGTTCTGCTATACTGCGCTTAGCCCTCGTGAGGCTGGCAATAACGGCCGTCGCACGTCAGGCTGGGTTTCGATACGTCTGCTTATGTTACGTTTGGTCAGGTTAGTATAGGATATCATTGCCTTTTGCGCTGCCATTCTGTAAATTCCCGCGCACTACATTGCTATAGTACGTACTGGTTGGCCCTGGGGAGGGCAGCAATAACAGTTTCGGCACCTTATGTGTAGTTAGCCTACGTTCGGCTGGGTTAGGTAAGGACAGGCTATATTAGGGTATCCTCTACTTTCGTGCTATACGCAGCAATGCGGTGGATTATTGCGATCTACTGTGCTCCTGTGTCTTCGGCCTGGCTCTGGGGAAGCAAGCAACGGTAGTCTCCGCACGTTAGGTTGAGTTATGTTTCCTTTGGCTTGGCTAGGTTAGTTTAGGTTTGATTACGATGGCTTTGACTTTCTTGCTTTATACTGCCACTCTGGGGATTTCTGTGCTCTACTGTGGACTTATATGATCTGATTTGCTCTCTGAATGACAGAAATAGTGGCCGCGACTCGTTAGCTTCAGTTAGGTCACGTTTGATTATATTAT
>NW_016992509.1:0-1238 GCF_001483705.2 Eufriesea mexicana | reverse complement strand
ACATGGCGGGAACAATACAGCTGGCATTCACAGAGGGAAGCATAATGTCCTAGAGCTCAGTGGGGCGCAGAAATTCCTCACAATGCAGTGAACAGCACAAAGACGTAGACATCCTATCTTAACCCGACATGATTTATGCCAACCAAGCGTAGCGCAACCCACCATGAAGTGCCGCGACCACTGCTCCTGGCCTCCCGGAGCAAAGCAGAATGCAGCAAAGCACAGCGGGTCACAGAATTCCACAGAATATCAGTGTAAATCGCAGAAGTCAATGTAGTCTATCCTTACGTAGCCAAACGTGACAGGCGCGCACGTAACTTAACTCAACCTCTTGGCGAGACCACAGTTGCTTGCCTCCACAGAGACAAGAACAAGGCTCCAAAGCACAGTATAGCACAGAAATCCACCGCATTGCAGTGAATAGCACAAAAGCCGTACTTAGCCCTACCTGACCTAACATAATTTAGCATAACAGAACGCAGCATAATCCATGATGTGCCGTGACCACTGATCCTGGCCTCCCAGGAGCAAAGCAGAATGTAGCAGAACACTGTAGGTCACAGAAATACACCAAATAACAGTGTATAGCACGAGGGACACAGCTATCCTAACCAAACTTAGCCCAACCTATCCGAACCAAACATAATCTAACTCAAAGTAACGTGCCACGACCACTATTGCTCGCCTCCCCAGAGCCGGGGAGAGTAAAGTAGAGCAACGTGTAGCGCAGAAATGCACCGAATATCACTGTATGGCACAGAAGTCAAAGAAATTCTAGCCATGCCTTTCAAACCTACGATAAAGGACTTAGCATGACCCAACCTAACGTGCCGAGACCACTATTTCTGGCGACGCGAGGGCCAAGCAGAAGATATTGAAACACTGTGGCGCGCAGTTTTCCGCGGATAGCAGTGTAGAGCACAAAAGACTATACTTTCCTACCCTAACCTCACAAAACGCAACATAACCATACGTAACCCAAACCGACCTAACGTGACGCGATCACTGTTGCTGGCCCCACAGAAAAAAGTAGAACGTACTAGGGCAAAGTTGTGCGCAGAAGTCGACCGCATTGCAGTGAATAGCGCAAAAGCCAAAGGAACCCATGCCGAGCCATCCTAACCCAACCAAGCCATCATTACGCAACCTATCGTGCTGAGACCAGTATTACTGGAAACAACAGAGGTAGACAGAGCGTATTCTAGCAGATGAGAGCGCAGAAACGCACCGAATAGCGG
>NW_016992508.1:0-1089 GCF_001483705.2 Eufriesea mexicana | reverse complement strand
GGCCGCGTTTGGCTATGACACGTGTGGCTATGTTAGGATATTCTACTTTGACTTTCGCGCTATTCACAGCTTTTCGGTAGATGTTTGTGATCTACTGAGCTCTACTACAATCTGCTTTGCTCTGGGGAGGCCAGGAGCAATGGTCTGGGCTCATAATGTTCGGCTATGCTGCGTTAGGTTAGGTTAGGTTTGGGCAGGTTAGTGCAGGTTAGTCTAGGATATCTGCAACTTTTGTGCTATTCACTGCAATGCGGCGGACTTCTGCGCTACACTGTACTCTAGCGTTTCCTGCTTGGCTCCGGGGAGGCCAGCAATTGTGCTCTTGGCACGTTAGATATAGCTATGCTACGATCGGTTATGTTACGTTTGGGAGTTTAGGATAGGATATCTTTGACTATGTGCTATACACACCTAACCGCGTTTTTCTGCGCTCTACTCTGTTCTAATACTTTCTGCTTGGTCCTGTGGATGCAGGCAATAGTAGTCTCGGCATGCTAGTTTGAGTCATGTTATGATTCGGTAACTTCAGTTTGCTTATTTTCTACTTCAGTATGCTTGGCCCTAGGGAGGCCAGGAATAGGTGCCGCGGCACGATACATTGAGGTAGGCTTCGTTTGGTTAGGTCATGTTTGCATGGATTAGGTGAGGGTAGACATGAGTTCTGTTCCGTACACTGCGACTCTATGAAGTTCTGCACCCTATTGCCTTCTAGCATGTTCTGCTCGACTCTGTGGAGGCCAGCAATAGCGGTCGGGGTACGTTCGGTTGAGTTATGTCACGTTTGGTTGTGCTAAGGTTGCATACATTAGGATGGGATAGCGTCAACTATAGTGCTATACACTGCAATTGGGTGGATCTCTGCGCTCCTGTGTGCTCTAGTATGATCTGCTTGGCTCTGTGCTTTCCAGTAAGTGTGTTCTTGGTACATTAGTTTGAGATATGCTGCATTGGGTTATGTTACATTTGGTGACGTTAGGATTTGATAGTTCAGACTTCCGTGCGATGCACTGCTGTACGCGGTATTCCGCGCTCTACAATGCTCTAATATTTTCTACCCTGCTCTGGGGAGGCCAGCGATGGAGATCCCGG
>NW_016992507.1:0-267 GCF_001483705.2 Eufriesea mexicana | reverse complement strand
CTTGGATAGGCTATCTCCGTCTTGTGTTGTTTACATTGCAATTTGGCGGCTTTCTGCGTTCTACTGTGCTGCACTATACTCTGCTACAATCTGGGGATGCCACCAACTGTGGCAGTGGCACGATAGGCTTCGTCAGGCAACGTTTGGTGAGGTCAAAATTGGTTAGGTTAGGACGATGTAGCTTTGACTTTTGTGTTTTACACAGCTGTTCGGTGGATTTCTGCCCTCCACATAAACCTACTATATCCAGTTTGAATATGGGGAGGC
>NW_016992506.1:0-524 GCF_001483705.2 Eufriesea mexicana | reverse complement strand
CATTGACTACCCAAGACTTACTTTGGTACTTAAATCATCACTGGACAGATTGACCCCACGGCTTCGGTGCTGAGGTAATGGCTCTACTTGGCACTGTGTAGTCAGTTGTTAACACTTCGAGCGATTATTGGTCAGTCCTTCGTTACTCTAGAATTGCAATATTATTAAGATCATCGCAAAACAGGTCAGATTAATCGAATGGCTACAGTGCTCTATTGGCGAATGTTGCATACACCGCACTCGGTATTTTAAATAACTCTAACCAAAGCTGATGCACAGAATTATCATTCTATAACTGCTGTGGAACTTCAAACGTAAGTGGATGCATTAATCCAACGGCTGCTGTAATTTTATGATGGCTGCACACAGTACTGCTCTGTCAACACGTAATATCCCTATCTATGCAGCTTCTGTCTCTTGATATTCTAGGTCTACAATCTACGTCATCGTTGAGCAGGTGGAACGCACGGCTACATTGCTCTGCTGATGAGAGTACTGTGTACCGCACTGCCAATGCTAAATAC
>NW_016992505.1:0-542 GCF_001483705.2 Eufriesea mexicana | reverse complement strand
CACAGAAGTGTAAAGACATCCTGCCCAAACATAGCATAACTTGACCTAACAGAACGTTACCAAGCTAATCTTATCGTGCCACGACCGCCATTGCTGTCCTACGCAAAGTTGAGTGGAGCATAGGAGAGCAACGAAGAGAAGAGAAATCCACCGAATAGCAGTGTATAGCACAAAAGTCGAAGATATCCTGTCCTAACCATACTAAACGCGCCGCGGACAGTGTTGTACTTCCCAGAGCAAAGCAGAGATTATTAGGTAACAGTAGCGCGCAGAAAGCCACCGAATGGCATTGTGTAGCCCAAACGTTAAAGCTACTCTACCCCAACCTAACCAAACATGACATAAACCATCGTAACGTAATCAAACCTGACTTACCTATTCCAGTATTACTGAGCTCCCATAGCAAAGCAGAACACATTAGAGTACACTACAGCGCAAAAATACACCGAATACAGGTGTACAGCGCAAAAGGTGGAGATACCGTTTCCTAAACCAGCAAATCCAAACTTGACCAGGCGTAACATAACTCAAGATAACGTGAC
>NW_016992504.1:0-618 GCF_001483705.2 Eufriesea mexicana | reverse complement strand
CGCTAGAGCATCCGTTCCTTGTGTGACCGAACGCAAGGCAACGGAAACACTGGAGGCGCCGTGCCTCCAAGGCTACGACACGGGCCGAAGTCCAGCCCACGCGGATACGCCCGCAATCAACGGCCTTTCTCGCTACCGCGAGGGGACCCTGGGCCCATACATAGCCCAGCCCCGAAGCGGAAGACCGGATCACGCCGGTTCTTACTTAAGCCTCGGTGCAATCGCCGACCCTGGCCAGGGCAGCGGCCACCTCGCGGGGGCTGACAGAGTCGTCGAGCCCTGTCACCCTCAGCACCGCTTTTTTGGTGAGAACCGTAACCCGCACGTCGGATTCCTCCAAAACTTTGCTCATTCGCCTGGCGAGAGCGGCGGCTCGCTGTGCGCCCTCGGGTCCTCCGACCTCCAGCAGGAGATCAGGAGACCGCCGGAAGCGGCCCGACGGGTCCGCGAGTCCTCGATCCCGAGGTCGGCGCGATTTATCTTTCCCCTTGCAGCGGAGGTGGCCTCCGCGCAAGAGAGACCCGACCCCTCGGGTACCTAAACCTCGACGGCGAACGCTTAAGAACGGGACCCGGCTAATCGCCACTCTTCTGCTTGTCGTGACCGTGCATCGTTCCG
>NW_016992503.1:0-747 GCF_001483705.2 Eufriesea mexicana | reverse complement strand
AATAGTAGTCTCCGCACGTTAGGTTGTGTTTGTTTACGTTCGCCTAGGTTTGGTTAAGTTAAGTTCGACCGGGTTAACCTCGACTTTCGTGATATACACTGCTGTTCGGAGTATATCTGGGCTGCACTGTGTTCTACTGAATGATGTTTAGCCTGGGGAATGCCAGCAATATTGGCATCGGCACGTTACTTTGGTTTATGCTACGCTTGGTTTATTTAGGTTGGGCAAATTTCGGAATGGGGATCATTGGCTTTCGTGTCATAAACCCTTTTTCGGTGAATTTCTGCGCGCGACTGCCCTCTACTACATTGCGCTGGGCGCTGTGGTGGTCAGCAATATTGGTAGCGTCACGTTATATTGAGTTACACTACGTTTGGATGTGCCAGGTAAGTCAGTTTGGGACAGGATATGTTTGACTTTTGTTATGTACATGGCAATATGGTGGATTTCTACGCCCCGCTGTGTTGTAGTGTATTGTACTTGTATCTGGGGCGGCCAGCAATTGTGATCTCGGCAAGCTAGGTTGAGTTTTGCTACGTGCTCTAGCTTATTCTGCTTGTCTCCTTGTAGCCTGTTATTCTGTGGCGTTCTGTGATCTACTGTGCCCTACTACATTCTCCTTATTCCAAGGGAGGCCAGGAGCAGTGGTCGCTGCACATTGCTTTGAGCTATGCTACGCTTGGCTATGTTAGCTTAGGCCTGCTTAGGAGAGGATATCTTCCACTTTTGTGCTCTTCACTGCAATGC
>NW_016992502.1:0-975 GCF_001483705.2 Eufriesea mexicana | reverse complement strand
GTGCTGAGACCACTTTTACTTGCCTTCCCAGAGTATAGCAGAGAATAGTAGACCCATATAGGGCGTAGAAACCCAGTGAATATCAGCGCATAGCACAAACGTCGAAGCTACCCCATCCCAGCTTATCCAAACTAAATAAAGCCAAACATAGCCTAACAAACTTATATCCCGTGACAACTGTTACTGTTGTCACCAGAGCAAAGCAGAATAAACTAGAGCACAGTATGGCGCAGGAAGCCACAATTAGCAGCGAATAGCACAAGCGTCAAGGCTACACTTCCCATAAATTACCTCACCTCTCTTAACCGTACGTAGACAAGATAAACCGAATGAGCAGAGAACACTAATGCTGGCCTCCCAGAGACAAGCAGAGCGAATTAGAGTACAGTAGAGCGCAGAAATCCTCCGAATGACAGTTTACACCACGAAAGTCGGAGCTACCATCAACTAACTTAACCCAACCCAGCCTGATCGAACGTAACCTAGCTCAACCTGTCGTGTCACGACCACTGCTGCTGGCCAAACCGCGGTGGAGCAGTGTATAGTGGGGCAATGCAGAGCGCAGTAAAAAACCTGAAAGCAGCGCATAGCGCAAAAGAGAAAGTTATCCTCTCCTAACTTCACCAATCGTAACATACCAATACGTATCCTAACGCAACCTAAAGTTCAGCAACCACTATTGCTGTCCCCACCAGAGACAAGCAGAGTGTAGTAGAGCAGATTAGAGCGCAGAAACTCAACGAATAACAGTCTTTGCCAGGAAAGTCAGTGCTATCCATACCTAACACGAATAAGCATAACCTAACCAAACGTAACCTAACTCAACCTAGCGTGCCAAGACCACTATCGCTGCCCCCCCCCCCAGAACCGAGCAAAGCATATTAGAACACAGTGGACCGCAGAAGTCCACCGAACGGCAGTGTATAGCACAAAAGTCTGATCAACACTGTCTTAACCTAATCAAACGTGTCATAA
>NW_016992501.1:0-447 GCF_001483705.2 Eufriesea mexicana | reverse complement strand
TTTACTAACTCTGGTTATGTCCTTCAGATATATTTTAATATATTTTAATAAATCAAATCATAATGTTCTCTACATTCTTTAATAAATTCAGCTAAAACAGCGGTTTTAATAAGACAATCATCATTAATTTCTTTATCTGACAGACGACGAATATGCAAAGGTACGCCTTCACAACGCGTGAAATAAAATAAAAATTATACAACATAAACATAAAATTTCATAAATTAATCATAGAAATTCAGTGATTTGTTAATTTTTTTCCAAGTGAACAGGAGAATGCATAGGAAATGAGAAAAAATTGCAACCAAACACCGGAAGCATTGTTGTGTCCATGCAGTTGTGCCTGCATCACGAAAATCATGTATTTGTATTAACATAACCTTCAGATGTGATTGAATAGTGTAAGTTATGAACCATTGTTCTTCCACCTTTCAATAGTTATAGCAC
>NW_016992500.1:0-961 GCF_001483705.2 Eufriesea mexicana | reverse complement strand
TGGCTTCCACAGAGCCAAGCAGAACATGTTAGTGGATGGTAGAGCTCAGAAGCTCATAGTATGATAGTGCATATCAGAAAAGCGTAAGCTACCCAAGCCTAACCCCGACCAACAGTGTCTAACCAAACGCAGCATAGCTCTACGTAACGTGGCGCGACCACTGTTGCTGGGCTCCCAAGGGTCAAGCAGGATATAGTAGGGCACAGTAGAGGGCAGGTTTCCACCGAATAGCAGTGAATACCACGATAGTCAAATCTATTCAAACCTAACCTTAACTAACTTAACGCAGCCATACGTAGCATAGCTCAACCTAACGGGACGAGATCACTATTACTGGCCTCCACATAGTCGATCAGAACATACGAGAGCACAATAGAGAGCAGAAACCGGCCGTATAGCAGTTTGCAGCGCAAAAGTCACAGCTATCCTTACCAACCCTAACCCAGCCTAGGCAAGCAAAACGTAACGTAACAGAGCCTAATGTGCAGAGGCCACTACTCCTGCCCACCCCAGAGCCAAGCACAAGATATTTGAGCACAGTAGAGCGCAGATATTCACCGAGGAGCAGTGTGCTGCACAAAAACCAAAGCCACCCTGACCAAGCCTAACCAAATATAACCTAACCAAACATAACATAACCCAACCTATCGTGCCACGTCCACCATTGCTGGCCTCTCCAGAGTCGAGTATGGCATAGTAGAGCAACGAAGCGCGCAGAAGTCCACCGAATGGGAGTGTATAGCACAAAAGTCAAATATATCCTACCTTAACCTAACCAAGCTTAACATAACCAAGCGTAACGTAACTCAAGCGTAACGTAACTAAAGCGCCACGCACACAATTTGGGGCCTGCCCAGAGCAAAGCAGAGAATATTAGATTGCAGTAGAGCGCAGAAAGCCACCGAACAGTTGTGCATAGCGCTAAAGTCAAAGCAGGCTTTACTTAACCTAGCCAAACGTA
>NW_016992499.1:0-281 GCF_001483705.2 Eufriesea mexicana | reverse complement strand
CTCCCTTGAGTGGAATAGGGTACAGTAAAGCAATGCAGAGTGCAGATATTCTCCGAAGAGCATTGTATAGCGCAATACTCTAAGCTACGCTATCCTAACCTAACCTAGCCTAACATAACCAAACGCAACATAACTCAGCCTAGCGTGCAGCGACGAGTATTGTGGCCCTCCCCAGAGCCAAGCAGAACTTATTACAGCACAGTGGATCTCAGTAATCGACCGAACAGCAGTGTATACCGCGTTAGCCAAAGCTATCCAAATGTAACCACGACTAACATAAA
>NW_016992498.1:0-746 GCF_001483705.2 Eufriesea mexicana | reverse complement strand
AGGCTACGTAAGTTTGGGTGAGGCTTCCATAGCTTTTACTTTCGTGGTATACACTGCTATTCGGTGGATTCCTGCGGTCTTCTGAGCTCTGGTATGTTGTGCTTGGCACTGCGAAGGCCAGCAATGTCGGCCTCGTCTCGTAAGGTTTAGTCAGTGTACGTTTGGTTTGGTTAGGTTAGATCAGGTGCAGTTAGGATATCCTTGTCATTTGAGCTCTTCGCTGCTATTTGGTGTCTTTCTGCGCTCTAGTGATATCTAATACGCTCTGCTGAGCTCTGGGGGTGCCAATTAGTGATCGCGACACGTTAGGATGTGTCAGATTACATTTGGTTGGGTTAGGTTATTTTGGGATAGGTTAGGATATCCTTGACATTTGTGCTCAACACTGCTATTCTATGTACCCCTTGGCTCTACTGTGATCTACTATACACTGCTCCACCCCGGGGAGTGCAGTAATAGTGGTATCGATTCATTCCGATGAGGTAGGCTACGTTCGGTTATGTTACGTTTTTTTATGGTAGGAGATGATAGCTACGACTTTTGTGCTATACACTGCTATTCGGTGAATCTCTGCGGTCTGCAGTGATCTAATACTCCCTGCATTGCTCTGCGGATACCAGAAATAGTGGTCGCGACTGGTTACGTTAGTTTGGGTTAGGTTTGGATATCTTCGACTTTCATAAAGTACACTGCAATTCTATGGACCTCTGCGTTCTACTCACCTCTGAGGTGCCCTGCTCTGTGAT
>NW_016992497.1:0-773 GCF_001483705.2 Eufriesea mexicana | reverse complement strand
AGCTACCGTTACCGAACTTAACCCAACATAGGCTAACCAAACGTAAACTAACTCAACATAACGCGCCGAGACTACCATTGCTGGCCTCCACAGACCCAAACAGAAAATGCTAGAGCAGAGCATAGCGCAGACATCCGCGGCATTGCAGTGTATAGCACAAATGTCTAACACATCCTGACAGAACTTGGTCTCACCTAACATATCCAAATGTCGTGTAACTCAAAATAACGTGACCAGACCACTATCTCTGGCCTCCCAGAGCCAATCAGAGCATATTAGGGCATATGAGATAGCAGATATCCAACGAATAGCAGTGAATACCACAAAAGTCAAAGTAGTCTATCCGAAGCTAGCCATGCATGACATACGAAAATGTAGTCGAAATCAACCTAGCACGACGAGAACACTGTTGCAGGCCTCCGCAGAGACAAGCACAACGTACTAGGACGTAGCAGTGAGCAGAAATCCACCGCATTGCAGTGAATAGCACAAAAGCCATAGATATTGTAGCCTAACCTGTCCTAACCTAAACTAACAAAACGTATCAAAGCTCAACATAACGTGCCGCGACTACCACTGATATTGGCCTCCCCAGAGCCAATCAGAATGTAGTAGGGCAGAGTAGATATCAGAAATCCATCGTACAGCAGTGTACGTCACGAAAGTCAAAGTTATCCGAACCAAACTTAACCCAACGTAACCTAATCAAGCGTAGCCCAGCCCAACCTAACGTACCGAGACCACTATTGCTGGCCTCGACAGAGCCAAGCAGA
>NW_016992496.1:0-837 GCF_001483705.2 Eufriesea mexicana | reverse complement strand
GTTTGGTTATGTTAGGTCAGGTTAGGTTTGGATATCTTCGCCTTTTCTGCTATTCACTGCAATGTGGCGAATTTCTACGAACTACTGCGCCCTGGTACATGCGGCTTGTCTCTATGGAGGCCAGTAATAATGATCTCGGCACGTTGAACCCAACGTGGGTTATGCTACGTTTGCTTATGTCACGCTTGGACATGTTGGGATAGTCTATATTAGCCTTTTGTGCCATGCACTGCTATTCGGTGTATTCTTGCCGACCACTGATCTCTAATATGTCCTGCTTGGCTCTGGGGTGGCAAATAACGGAGGTCTCGGCACTTTAGTTTGTGTCATGTTTCGTTCCGTTTGGTCAGGTTATGAAGGCTTGGTTAGGATTTCATTGACGTTTGGGCTGTACACTGCAATTAGATGGATTTCTGCGCTTTGCATTGCCCTACTAAACTCCGCGCCACTCTGGCGAGGCGAGCAATTGTATTTGTTGCGCGTCGATTGTGTAGGTTAGGTTAGGTTAAGTATACGTTGGATTGCTTTGGCTTTCGTACCATACACTACTATTCGGTGGATTCATGTGATCTACTGATCTCTACTATATTCTGCTTGGCTCAGGGGTGGTCGGCAATTGTGGTCTCGCAGCGTTATATTTATTAATGTTACGTACGGTTATGTCACGTTTGGCTGGGTAAGGATACGGTAGTCATGACTCTTGTGCTATACACTGCAACTCGGTAGATATCTGCTTTCAATTGTGCTCTAGTAAATTCTGCTTGCCTCTGGGGAAGCCACCAGCAGTGGTCCCGGCGCATTAGTTTCTGTTATATTACGTACGTTTTTGTTGCGTTT
>NW_016992495.1:0-1167 GCF_001483705.2 Eufriesea mexicana | reverse complement strand
CAAACATGCATAGACCACCATTACTGACCTCCCCAGACCCGAGTAGAAAATACTAGAGCACCGAAGAGCGCAGAAATCCGCCTCGTTACATTGTAAAGCGGAAACGTCGAACATATGCTAACCTAACCGGACTTCATCTAACATAACGAAACGTAGCCTGACGCAACGTGACGTGCCGAGACTAATATTACTGACTTCCCAAGAGCCAATCAGGATCAAGTACAGCACAGAAGAACGCAGAAGCCCAACGAATGGCAGTCTATACCACGGAAGCAAAATCTATGCTTACCTAAACCAAACCAGCGCGATCTGCGATCTAACCGAACGCAGCGTATCTCACCCTAACCAGCCGAGACCACTAATGCTGGCATCCCTAGAGCAAAGCAGAACACACAAGAGCACACCAGGGCGTAGAAATGCACTGTGTAGAAGTTTATAGCACGGAAGTCAATGCAACCCTGTACTAACATAACCAAACGTAGCATATCCAAGCGCAACATAACTCAACCTGCCGCGCAGCGACCAACAATGCTAGCCTCCCCAGAGCCGAAGAGAACATGTTAGACTACAGTAGATCGCAGAAATCCATAAGATCGCAGTATACAGCTGAGAAGTCAAAGAAACCCAAACTGAAGCCAAATTGGCATAACCTAACCAAGCGTAGCCAAACTCGACGTTACGTGCCGCGGCCACAGTTGTTGGCCTACCCAGGGCAGAGACGGTTACAGAAGAGGGCAGCAGGGCACAGTAAACCACCGAATAACGGAGTATAGCACGAAGGTCGGAGCTACCCTAACCATAACTATTACAGCCGAAACTAACCAAACGTAACCAAACACAACCAAATGCGCCGCGACCACATTTGCTGACTGCCCGAGCATCAAGCGGAGTACGGTAGAGCAATATAGGTCGCAGAAACCAGTCGAATCGCAGTCTATAGCACAAAACTCAAAGCCATCCTGACCAAACATGGACGAACGCAACTTAACCAAACGCAGCCTGTCCCAGCATAACTTGCCGAGACCGCTATTGCTGGCCTTCCCGGAGCAAAGCTCGACGTATTAAAGCACAGAAGGACGCAGAAAGACACCAAGCAGCAGTGTTTTGCACAAAAGCCGAAGATATCCAAGGCTAACCTGACATAACGTTACCTAACCAAACGTAGAT
>NW_016992494.1:0-260 GCF_001483705.2 Eufriesea mexicana | reverse complement strand
AAGGAGGAAATATTACATTGGCATGCTACAGCCATTGCAATGCGAAAGATCCTGACTTGAAAAATCAATTTTATAGACATTCTCGACTAATATCGTGGTGAGCTAATTACCTTGAATAAATAATGCGGAAGGGTTCCATTGGCCTGCTATAGCCATTGCAATGCGATAGAATCTGACTGGGAAATTCAGTTTTATTGACATTTTCGACTAATATCGTGGTGAGCTAATTTTGTTCGATAAATAAGTAGGAAAGATTCAAT
>NW_016992493.1:0-597 GCF_001483705.2 Eufriesea mexicana | reverse complement strand
TCAGTTTAGTTACGTTCGGTTTGTTTATGTCAGTTTGTGTTAGGTTTGGGTAGCGATGAATTTCCTGCTGCTCACTGCGGTTTTATGGATTGCTGCGCTCCGCTCTCCACTAATACGCTCTGCTTGGGTCTGGGGTGTGGAGCAATGAAGGTCTCCAGAGGTTATGTTCGGTAAGGTTACGTTTGGCAACGTAGTGGTTAGCAAGGTAGGAAAGTATAGTTTTGATTTCTTGTGCTTTACACTGCATTCGGTGGACTTCTGCGCTTTACTGTGCTCTAATATATTCTGCTTAGCTCTGGAGAGGCCAGCAATAGACGTCGTGGCACGTTAGGATGTAATGTTGCGATAGGTTAGGTGAAGTCAGGTTAGGTTCCGTGAGGCTAGTCCCAACTATCGTGCTATATATTGCTTTTCGCTGGATTTCTGCTCTCTACTCTACTCTAATATGCACTTCTTGGCTCTGGGAGGTCAGCAATACAGGTCGTGGCACGTCGCTTTGAGTTAGGCTACGTGTGATTCCGTTACTTTTAGTTTGGTTCGGATACGATATCTTCGTCTTTTGTGCCCTACACTGCGTTTCTATGGATTTCTGCGCTC
>NW_016992492.1:0-356 GCF_001483705.2 Eufriesea mexicana | reverse complement strand
TTCTCTGGCAAGTAGACGGCTGTACTTGCCATTGGATTGAAGGCGATAGGCGATATAATCATCTAGCTATGGCAGCTTATACGTGTTGAATAGACTTATTCTCTGGCAAGTACATGGCTGTACTTGCCATTGGATTGAAGGCGCTTGGCGATGTATTAACCAAGCTATAACAGATTATAGATCTTGAATAGGCCTATTCTCTGGCAAGTAGATAGCTGTACTTGCCATTGGGTTGAAACCGTTAAGCGATCTACTCACCAAGCTATAACAGATTATAGATTTTGAATAGGCCGATTCTCTGGCGAGTAGATGGCTGTACTTGCCATTGCATTGAAGGCGTTAGGCGACCTATTCAC
>NW_016992491.1:0-542 GCF_001483705.2 Eufriesea mexicana | reverse complement strand
CCTAACCTTACCAAGCGTAGAAAAGATGAACCTAACGAGTAGAGACCTCTACTTCTGGACTCCACAGATCAAAGCAGAACATATTAGGGCACGGTAGAGCGCAGAAATTCACCGAACAGCAGTGTGTGGCACAAAAGCAGAACCTATCCTATCCCACCCTAACCAAGTGTAGCATAACCTAACGCAACATAGACCTGACCAACGTGCCGAGACCTCCACTGCTGGGCTCCCTATGGCAGAGTTGCATATGCTAGAGCACAGTAGAGCACAGAGATCAACCGAATATCCGTGTATAGCATAAAAGTCAAAGCCATCCTAACAAAACGTTACCTAACGTACCCTATCCACGCGTAACCCAACTAGTACAAACGTGCCACGACCACTATCACTGGCCTTCCCATAGACAAGCGGAGGATAGCAGAGCTTTGCTGAACGCAGGTATCGACCGAATAGCAGTGCGCAGCAGAAACGTCGAAGTTAAATTAACCGAGGATAACCAAACCGAACCAAGCCGAGCTTAACGTTGCTCAACCTCACTAGCC
>NW_016992490.1:0-570 GCF_001483705.2 Eufriesea mexicana | reverse complement strand
GTACACTGCTATTCGGTGGATTTCTGCCCTCTACGCTGTTCTACTATACTCCGCTCGACTCACCGAATGGCAGCAATAGTGCTCGCAGCACGTTATGGTGGGATTGTCAACGTTAGGTTTGGTTATCTTGGTTTGTGTTTGGTCTGGATATCTCCGACTTTCCGTTCCGGCAGTACACTGGGTTGTTATGCGTTTCTGCGCCCTGCTCTCCTGTAATAAGTTCTGCTTGGCTCTGCGGATGCAAACAATCGTGGTCTCGGCACTTTATATTGAGATAGGCTACCTTCGGTTATGTTAGGTTAGGCCAAGTTTGGTTAGAGTAGCTTCTACTTTTGTGCTATGCACTGGAGTTCGTTGGCTTTCTGAGATCCACTTTGCTCTAATATGCTCCGCTTGGCCCTGGGTAGGATTGCAACAGTAGTCTCGGCACGTTATGTTGAGTTATGCCACGTATTGTTATGTTAGGTTTGGTTTGGTTCAGATAGGAAAGCTTTGACTTCGGTGCTGTACACTGCTATACGGTGGTTCTTTGCCCTCAACTGTGATCAAATAGGCTCTGCTGGGCACGGT
>NW_016992489.1:0-246 GCF_001483705.2 Eufriesea mexicana | reverse complement strand
CAATCCATCCATACAACCATCCTTCCACACGGCCATCAATCCATACATTCTTCAACCCATACAACAATTCTTCCATACATCCATCCAGCCATACAGCCACCCATCCATACACCCATCGATCCATCCATCCATACATCCATACATCCGTACATCCATACATTCATACATCCACACATACATCTCTACACACATCCATACATACGTCCATCCATCTACCTATCCATAAATCCATTCATACACTAATCC
>NW_016992488.1:0-901 GCF_001483705.2 Eufriesea mexicana | reverse complement strand
CCATTCTATGGACGCCTGCGCTCTAATCTCCTCTAATATGCTCCGCTTGGTGCTGTGGAGGCTAGCAATAGCGGTCGTGGCACGACAGATTGAGCTATGTTACGTTTGGTTCGGTTAGGTTAGGCTACGTTTGGTCATGATGGCATTGACTTTGTGCCACGCACTGCTGCTCCGCGAATTTCTGCGCTCTACTGTGCTCTTATATGCTCTGCATGGCTCCGGTCAGGCTAGGTTAGGTTGTGTTTGACTATATTACGTATGGATAGGTTAGGATATGGTAGCTTTGACTTTTGTGCTGTACTCTGATGTTCGGTGGATTCCTGCACCCTACTGTACACTAATGTGATCTGCATGTCTCTTGGAAGGCCGGCAATTGTGGTATCGGCACTTTATCATGTGTTATATTTCGTTTGGTTAGGTTAGGTTAGGACGGGTTAGGCTGGGATATCTTCTACTTTTGTGCTGTACACAGCAATGCGGTTGATTACTGCACTTTACTGTGCCTCTTCTGCTTGTCTGTGGGGCGGCAGCAATAGTAGTCTCGGCACTTTAGGCTCTGTTAGGTTACGTTTGGTTACGTTAAGTTTGGCACGGTTAGGACAGGATAGCTTTGGGCCTTCTAGTATACATTTCTATTCGATCGATATCGGCGCCCTGCGTTCCTCTACTAGCATCTGCGTGTCTCTGGGGTGGCAAACAATGACGGTCGTTTCACGTCCGTTTTAGATAGGTTAACTATGGTTAGGTTAGGTTTGGTTAAGTTTGGTTTGGGCGGCTCTGAGTCTTGTGCTATGCACCGCTATTTGGTGGACTCCTACACTCTATTGTGAACTATTACCTTCTGCTATGCTACGTGGAGTCCACCAGTATTGCGCTCGGCACGTCAGGCTGGGTTATGCTA
>NW_016992487.1:0-898 GCF_001483705.2 Eufriesea mexicana | reverse complement strand
GGATGTATGTATTGTTGCGTGTATGAATGTATTAATGGATGGATGGATTGGAGTGGTGGTGTACGGATGTATGGGTGTATGGATGGATGGATGTATGGATGGATGTATTTATTGATGTTTGAATGCATGTACGTATATATGTATGTATTGATGATGGATGTATGTATGGATGTCTGTATGGAGGAATGTATAGGTGTATGTCTGGATGTATGTATTGATGTATGTACGGACGTATGGATGGATGGATGGATGGACAGTTGCATTGATGTATGGATGGATAGATGGATGGATTGGTGGATTGATGTACGGATGGATGCATGTATGGTTCGGTGTATGTATGTATGTATGGGTGTTTGAATGAATGAATGCGTTTGAGTTATGTATCTATGGATGTATGCATGTATGGATGCACGAATGTACGCATGTATGGATGTACGTATACATGGATGTAAGGATGTGTGGATGGATGGATGGGTGGATGGATGGACGGAAGAACGGATGTATGTAAGGATGTAAGCATGGAGGTATGTATGGATGTATGTAAGAATGTACGTACGGATGTATGTATGGATGACTGTATGCGTGTATGTATGGATCTGTGTGTTGATGTGTCCATGGATGCATGAATGGATGGACGGATGGATGTATGGATGGGCGGATGTATGGATGTTTGCATGTATGGATTTATGCATATATGGATGTATGTATGTATGACTGTATGGATATAAGAATGAATGTATGCATGCATGTATGTATGTACGGATGTATGGATGTATGCATGTGTGGATGTATTGATGTATGTATGGATGTGTGGATGTATGTATGTATGGCTATTTGGATCGATGGATGTATGGATGGTTGGACGTATGGATGAATGGGCGTATGGAGGGATGGAAGA
>NW_016992486.1:0-512 GCF_001483705.2 Eufriesea mexicana | reverse complement strand
TATCTTTGACTTTCATTTCATATACTGCTATTCTGTGGATTTCTGCGCCTTACTGTGGTCTACTATACCCTGCACGACCCTAGGGAGGTCAGCAATAGTGGTCGCTGCACGTTTGGTTGTGTTAAGTTACGTGTTCGGTTATGGTACGATTGGTTACGGTAGGAGAGGATAGCATAGACATTTGTGCTATGCACAGCTTGTCGTTGGATTTCTGCGCTCCACTTTTGTGTGATATGTTCTGTTCGGCTCTGGGAAAGAAGCAATAGTTGTGTCGGCATCTTATGCTGAGTTAGCCTACGTTCTGTGTGATAGGTTAAGTTTGGCCATATTAGGCTTTCCTTATCATTTGATAATTACAATTCAACACCACTGACTTCTGTGACCTACTGTGCTCTTGTATATTCTGTTTGGCTCATGGGAGGTCAGCAATAGTGGTGTTGGTCGGTTAGGTGTAGTTAGGTTGCGTTTGGTTATGTCACGATTGGTTAGGTTTGGCGAGGAAGGCATTGACT
>NW_016992485.1:0-682 GCF_001483705.2 Eufriesea mexicana | reverse complement strand
TAGTATCTACCCTGCTTATTTAGACAAGAAAGGTAGCTCACCACGATACTAGTCGAAACAGTCGATAAAATTGAACTTTACTGTCAGATTCAATAGCATTGCAATGCCTATTGCACGCCGATAGAATATTTCCTACTTATTTATGCAAGAAACGTAGCTCACATCGATATTCGTCGAAAATGTCGTAAAATTGAATTTTCCAGCCAGATTCCAGTGCATTGCATTGGCTATAGCACGCCAAAAGATCCTTTCCCCCTTATTTATGCAAGAAGGTTAACTCTCCAAGATATTAGTCACAAATGTCATTAAAATAGTCAAAAATGTCAATAAAATTGAATTTTCCAGCAAGATTCTACGGCATTGCAATTGCTATAGTACTCCAAAGGGATCTCTCCTCCTTACTTATGCGAGGAAGATAGCTCACCACGATATTAGTCGAAAATGACAATGAAATTGAATTTTCTAGGACGATTCTATAGCACTGCGAAGCCTATAGCACGCCAGTAGAACCTCTCCTCCTTATTAATGCAAAAAAGATAGCTCACCACGTTAAGATTCGTAATTATCAATAAAATTGAACTTTCCAGCCAGATTCTATAGCACTGCGAAGGCCGTAGCGCGCCAATTGTATCTTTCCCAATTATTTATGCAAGAAAGTTATCTCACCACGATATTAGTCGAA
>NW_016992484.1:0-559 GCF_001483705.2 Eufriesea mexicana | reverse complement strand
GTTTCGAAATTTAGTAATTTCCACATTAAGAATATTAGTTCCGAATGTTGGAAGAATATGCGGAATGAAAGTACAGGAAGGTTGATCATATTACAGTAATAGAAGAAGAATGGGCATAATAAGTAATATGAAATTTTTAGTTTTTAATGTTTGTGAGTAGACACATAATCCACTGTACGTTCAGCGATAAATAGAAATATTCATCATTCGTGTAGATATAAAGAATGGGAGGAAATAAACCGTTCTTTTATTAATGATTAGGTAGAAGTATTTGTGATAGTAAAATATCGTTGAAGATAAAAGGGAAATGTAAATGTTGAACTTTACATGGAAGGGTATATAAATTTTACTTCTTATGGGTATGGATAAGGTTTGGAAGATGTATTGTAGGTTATAAATAATTCACTCTTTATCTTTATTTTCCGACTTTTAATAATAACTTCCCTTGTAATAGGGGTTTAGATAAAGAGCCCTGAATAGGGGCATCGCTTCATTTTGATATTAGTTTTGTAATTAATACCATATTATTATGAAAATTTCGTATCCTCCCACGGTCCAT
>NW_016992483.1:0-382 GCF_001483705.2 Eufriesea mexicana | reverse complement strand
CATACATCCGTACATCCATTCACCCGTACATCCATACCTTCTTACATCCATACATACATACAAACATACAACAATACATCCATACATCCATAAAGCCAACCATCTATACATTCATCCACCCGTACATACATCATTCCATACATACATCCATTCATACATCCACCCTTCCATACCTGCATCGATCCACACATCCATACAACAATCCATCCATCCACCCATCCATACATCCATACACACGTCAATATATATATCAATAGATGCACATATACATTCGTCCATACATACATCCATACACACATCCTTCCATACATCCATCCACACATACATAATTTCATCCGTACAAACATCCATACAAACATCCATACATATATCCATGCATACA
>NW_016992482.1:0-905 GCF_001483705.2 Eufriesea mexicana | reverse complement strand
CAAGAGCAAAGAGGGGAATATTTGATCACAGTCGAGCGTAGAAGTCCACTAAATTGCAGCGTAAAGTACAACAGCGAACGCTATCCCAACCAAACACTACCAAACCAAGCATAACCAAGCGTAACATGACCCAACCTTGCGTGCAGCGGCCACAATACCTGGCGTCCCCAGAGAAAAACAGAGCGTGATAGCGCACAGTAGAGTGCAGAAGTCTAGAGAATCGCAGTGTGTAGCACAAATGTCAAAGCTATCCCAACCTAACCTAACATAACTTAACCGAGCCAATCGCAATCGAACAGGACCTAACATACCGCGACCACTATTGCTGACCTTCCGAGAGTGGAGCAGAGCATAGTAGGGCAATGTAGTGCGGAAGAACCTACAGGAGAGCAATGCATAGTGCAAAAGTCAAAGGTACGCTAACCTAACCCAAGCCAACATTACCTAGCCTGACAAGGACAAACTCAACATTACGCTACGTGCTGCGCCCAACATTGATGGCCTCCACAGGGCTAAGTAGATTAAAGTAGAGCATGGTAGAGGTCAGGTATCTTCAGTGTTACAGTTTATAGCACGAAAGTCATAGCCACATGAACCAAACATAACCTAACTTAACGAAACCGACCGTATCACAAATCAACCTAAAGTGCCGCGACCTCCATTGCTGCCCTCCTCAGGGCAACTGAAAACGTGTCGAACGAGAGCAGGGCGCAGAAATCCGTAAAATCGCAGTGTATGGCGGAAAAGTCAAAGCTGTCCAAACCATGCAAGCGTTAGCTAACCAAACGTGATCTAGCTCAGCACAACATGCCGTGGCATCTGTTTCTGGCCTCGCCAGAGCAAAGGAGAGCACATTAGAGCACAGCAGCGCGGAAAATCCATCGAATGGCAGTGCATTGCACAAA
>NW_016992481.1:0-810 GCF_001483705.2 Eufriesea mexicana | reverse complement strand
AAGTTAACTCACCACGATATAAGTCGGAAATGTCAATAAAATTGTATTTTCCGGACAGATTCTACAGCATTGCTGTGCCTATAGTATGCCAAAAGGATCTTTCCTCCTGATTTATGGAAGAATGCTAGCTCACCACCATATTAGTCGTAAATGTCAATAAAATTGAATTTTCCGGCCAGATTCTACAGGATTGCAATGGCTATAGCACGCCAAAAGAATCTTTCCTCCTTACTTATGCAAGGATGCTTGCTCGCCACGATATTAGTCGAGAATGACAATAAAATTGCACTTTCCACCCAAATTCTGCAGCATTGCAATGGCAATAGCTCGCCAATAGAATCTATCCTCCTTATTTATGCAAGAAAGTTAGCTCTCCACGATATTAGTCGAAAATGACAATAAAATTGCACTTTCCAGCCAGATTCTATAGCATTGCAAAGGCTATAACTTGCCAAAATAATCTTTCCTCCTTATTTATGCAAGAAAGGTAGCATTATTTATGCAAGAAAGGTAGCACTCTACGTTACTAGTAAAAAATGTCATTAAATAAAATTTTCCTGGCAGATTCTACTGCATTGCAATGGCTATAGCGCTCCGGAAGGATCTCTCCTCCTTACTTAGGGAAGGAAGTTAGCTCACCACGATATTCGTCGAAACTATCAATAAAATTGAACTTTCCAGCCCGATTCTGCTGCATTGGAATGTCTATAGCACGCCAAAACGATCTTTCCTCCATACTAATGCAAAGAAGCTTGCTCACCACGGTATTAGTCGAAAATACAATAAGATTGAACTTTCCAGCCCGATTCT
>NW_016992480.1:336-580 GCF_001483705.2 Eufriesea mexicana | reverse complement strand
AGCTATCTTTCTTGCATAAATAAGGCGGAAACATTCTGTTGGCGTGCTCCAGTCATTGCAAAGATATAGAATCTGGAAGGGAAATACAATTTAAATGACATTATCCACTAATATCGTGGTGAGCTATCTTCCTTGCATAAGTAAGTAGGAAAGATACTTTTTGAGTGCTGTAGCCATTGCATTGATATAGAATGAGGCTGAAAATACAATTTTGTTGACGTTTTCGACTAATATAGTGGTGAGC
>NW_016992480.1:0-254 GCF_001483705.2 Eufriesea mexicana | reverse complement strand
CAATTTTATTGACATTTTCGACTAATATCGTGGTGACCTATCTTCCTTGCATAAGTAAGGGGGAAGAGACTATTGGCGTGCTATAGCCTTTGCAATGATATAGAATGGGGTCGGATAATACAAATTTTTTGACATTTACGACTAATATCATGGTGAGCTATCTTTCTTTCATAAATAAGGAGGAAGGATCAAATTGGCGTGCTATATCCATTGCAATGCTGTACAATCTGGCTGGAAAATCCAATTTTATTGAC
>NW_016992479.1:360-762 GCF_001483705.2 Eufriesea mexicana | reverse complement strand
GCTTGGTGAATAGTTCGCCTAACGCCTTCCATGCAATTGCAAGTACAGCCATCTAGTTGCCAGGGAATAGGTCTGATAAAATCTATAACCTGATATAGCTTGATGAATATATCGCCGAAACTTCAGGCTAATGGCAAGTTCTGCTATCTTCTTGCCAGGGAATAGGTCTATTCAAAATCTGTAATCTGTTATAGCTTGGTGAATAGATCGCCTATCGCCTTCAATCCAAAAGCAAGTACAGCCATCTACTTGCCAGAGAATAGTTCCATTCAAAAACTGTAATCTGTTATAGCTTGGTTAATAGGTCACCTAACCTCTGCAACCAGTGGCAAGTACAGCCACCTACTTGCCAGAGAATAGGTGTATTCAAAATCTATAATCCGTTGTAGCTTGGCGAATAGG
>NW_016992479.1:0-322 GCF_001483705.2 Eufriesea mexicana | reverse complement strand
CCAGAGGATAGGTCTATTCAAAATCTATAATCTGCTATAGCTTGGTGAGTAGATCGCCTATCGCGTTCAGTCCAATGGCAAGTACAGAAATCTACTTGCCAGAGAATAGGTTTATCCAAAATCTATAATCTCTTATAGCTTGGAGTATAGGTCGCCTATCCTCTGCAACCAGTGGCAAGTACAGCCACCTACCTGCCAGGGAATAGGTGTATTCAAAATCAATAATCTGTTGTAGCTTGGCGAATAGGTTGCCTAACGACCTCAACCAATGGCAAGTACAGCCATCTACTTGCCAGAGAATAGGTCTCTTCAAAATCTATAA
>NW_016992478.1:0-684 GCF_001483705.2 Eufriesea mexicana | reverse complement strand
CACACAGGTCACGCATACAACCGCATCGCACCGCACTCATACCCAGCAGACGCCAAATGACCGCCACGCGGCGCCGCGTGCACGCAACACGGTCTATCGAACAGACGGACCACCACCCGCCTGCTCCTCGTCCACCTGGCCGAGGTTACAACGGGATAGATGGGTGGTTCCCCCTGTCGTGGGTACAGAGTCGCTCAGGAAGGCGGAGATCTAACGGGTTAACGTATCCGGCTGGGCGTGTGGCGACAAGCAACGCCGCGCTCGCAGCCTCCCCCGCTCCACGCGCGTGGAGCAGGCGCTACGGTGGCGTGATCTCTGCACGCACTCCTTCCGTAACATAACCGCCTCGCAGGTGCAGGCCACCGCACGCCACGCACCTGCGCTCCCCATAACCTGAGCAACGACGAGAGAGAACAAGAGGTTCCGACCCACTACGCGACACAGTACCCGGTGCTCGCGAGCCATCGCGGAACATACCTCCAGCGTGTGCTGCGCGGCGACCCGCCCTTCCCCGCAGCGATGAGGCCGCGTATCACTTTCCCGCCCGATGCGACAACAGGTACAATTCGACGCACCCCTGTCCGGGAGACACCTGCATCAGCCGGAAAGTGTGTCGGCTGCCGCTGCGCTCCCACACATCCAGCACAGGGAGCACAGCTCCGACCGGCCGATGCGGCCGGCTGC
>NW_016992477.1:0-753 GCF_001483705.2 Eufriesea mexicana | reverse complement strand
AATATTGCTGGCATACCCAGTGTGGAGCAGTGTATACTGGAGCACAGCAGAGCGCAGGTAATCAAACTGCTATTTATAGCACAAAAGCCAAAGTTATCTTACCCTAACCAGACATAGCCATACCTTGACAAACGTACAATAACTGGACCTAACCGGCCGCGACCACTATTGCTGGCTTCCACAGAACCAAGCAGAACATACTAGAGCTCAGTGGACCACAGAAAGCCGCCATATAGTAGTGTGTAGCACAAGAGTTAAAGATATCCTAACCCAGCACAACCTAACCTAATCTACCCAAACGTAGAATAACTAAGCGTAATGAGCATAGACCGCTATTTCTTGCTATTTCTGGTCTTCCCAGAGCCAAGCAGAACATATTGGCGCACAGTAGAGCGCAGAAATACACCGAGTAGGAGTGTATAGCTCAAAAGTCCAAGCTAGCCCCTCCTAAATTGACCAATCCTAACGTAACCGAACGTTATATAACTGAAATTAACGCGAAGCGACCACTATTTCTTGCCTCACCACAGCCAAGCGAAACATGCTTTAGGAGAGTAGAGAGCAGAAACACGTATTGTCGCAGTGTAGGGCAGAAGAGTCGAAGCTATCCATGCTTAACCATGGCCATCATAACCTCACCAAACGTAGCCTAACTAAAGATACGGGCCGCGACTACTATTGCTAGACGCTCCATGCCCAAGCAGAATGCAATAGCGCACAGTGGAGTGCAGAAGCCCACAGGAAAACAGTGTA
>NW_016992476.1:733-1009 GCF_001483705.2 Eufriesea mexicana | reverse complement strand
TGGCTGTACTTGCCATTTGTTGCAGTCGTTAGGAGACCTATTAACCAAGCTATAACAGATTATCGATTTTGAGTTGAAATATTCTCTGGCAAGTAGATGGCTGTACTTGTCATTGTATTGAATGCGTTAGGCGACCTGTTCTCCAAGCTATAACAGATTATAGAATTTGAATAGACCTATTCTCCAGCAAGTAGATGGCTGTACTTGCCATTGGATTGAAGGCGTTATTCGTTCTATTCACCAAGCTATAGCAGGTTATAGACTATGAATAGACCT
>NW_016992476.1:0-607 GCF_001483705.2 Eufriesea mexicana | reverse complement strand
TTGCCATTGGATTGAAGGCGTTAGGCGATGTATTCACCAAGCTATAACAAATTATAGATCTTGAATAGGCCTATTCTCTGGCAAGTAGATGGCTGTACTTGCCATTGGATAGCAGGCGATAGGCGATCTATTCACAATGCTATAACAGGTTAGAGATTTTGTTTAGACCTACTAGATGACTGTACTTGCCATTGGATTGGCGGCGTTAGGCGATCTATTCACCAAGCGAAAGCAGGATACAGATTTTGAATAGACCAATTCTCTGGCAAGTAGATGGCTGTAGATGCCATTGGTTGAAGACGCTATGCGACCTATTCTCCAAGCTGTAACGGATTATAGATTTTGAATGGACCAATTCTCTGGCATGTAGATGGCTGTACTTGCCATTGTATTGAAGGCGATAGGCGATCTATTCACCAAGCTATAACAGATTTTAGATTTCGCATAGACATATTCTATGGCAAGTAGATGGCTGTACTTGCCATTGGATTGAAGGCGTAATGCGATGTTTTCACCAAGCTATAACATACTATAGATATTGAAGAGGCCTATTCCCAGGTAAGTAGATGGCATTACTTGAGATTGGATTGAAGGAGTTAGGCGATCT
>NW_016992475.1:0-582 GCF_001483705.2 Eufriesea mexicana | reverse complement strand
AGTAACTAAACCTAACGCGCCGCGACCACTATTTCCAGCTTCCCCAGAGACAAGCAGAGCATAGTAGAGGAAAGAAGAGCGAAGGAGTCCATAGAGTCGCAGCATACATCTCAAAAGTCGAAGCTATGCAAACGTAACTAGGGCCAACGTAACATTATCAAACGTACTTCCCATCTGAACCTGAAGTGCCGAGACCACTATTACTGCCTTCCCCAGAGCGAAGCAGAACATGCTAGAGCACAGTAGAACTGAGAAGTCTACCGAACAGCAGCGTATCCCACGAAAGGGGAAACAAATATTACTGGCCTCCCCAGAGTCGAGCAGAGTATAGTAGAGCAATATAGAGCGCAGAAATCCGCCGGAGAGCAGTGTATAGCACTGAAGTCAAAGCTATCCCAACCAACGCTAACCAAACCTATCCTGACTGAACGCAACATAACTGAACCTAACATGCAGCGGCCACTGTTCCTGGCGTCCCCAGAGCAAAGCAGAGCATATTCTCGCTCAGTGGAGCGGACTAATCCACCGAAAATCAGTATGTAGCACGAAAGTCAAACGTACCCTACCCTAAGGTAACCAAAC
>NW_016992474.1:0-1732 GCF_001483705.2 Eufriesea mexicana | reverse complement strand
GTGCCGAAATCCGCCGCAATGCAGAGCTAAGCACAAACGTCGAAGCTGTCCCCTCCTGGCCTAACATACCGTAACATAAACAAACGTAACCTAGCTCAAACTAGCGTGCCGCGAAAACTACAGCTGGCCTCAACAAAGTCAAGCACAGCATGTTAGGAGAGAGTATTGCGCAGAAATCCATAGAACCGCAGTGTACACCTGGAAAGATGGAGCTATCGCCTCCTAACCTGACTTAACCTAACCTAACCAAACGTAGCCGAACTCAAAGTAACTTGTTGAGACCACTATTGCTGGCACTCCCAGAGTCAAGCTGAACATATTAGAGCGCAGTAGAGCGCAGGAGACCACCAAGTAGCAGTGTATGGCGCAAAAGGCAAAGCCACAATATTACCATACTTAACCAAGCCTAACATAACAAACCGTAGTATAAATAAGCCTAACGGGACGAAACATCGGCCTCCGCAGAGACACCAAGAACATATTGGGTCACTCTAGAGCGCAGAAATCCATCGAACAGCATTTTAAGCAGAAAAGTCAGAGACATCCCGACCAAACCTTTCCCAACCAAAGCTAACCAAACGCAACATAACTCAGCCTATTGTGCAACGAACACTACTGCTGGCGTCCGCAGTGCCCATAAGAGCTTATTAGAGCGCAGTAGAGCGCACAAAGCAACCGAATAGCAGTGCATAGCGCAAAAGTCAAAGTTATCCTTTACCAACCTAACCAAACGTACCATAAGCAAACGTAGCCTAAGTCAAACTAACGTACCAAGACTACTATTGCCGGCCTCCGCAGTGCCAAACCGAATATACTAGGACACGGTAGAGCTCAGGAATCAACAGCACTGCTGTTCATATCGCAAAAGTCAGGGACATCCTGCTTTGATTTTTGGGATATACACAGACATCCGGTGGATTTCTGCGCTCCACATTGCTCTACTACGCTAAGCGCGTCTATGGAGAGGCCGGTAAAAGTGGTCTCGGCTCGTTACGTTGAGTTGGGCTACGTTCGGTTAGGTTACGTTAGCTTGGGTTAGTCTGGATAGCTATGCACTGAGCGGTATAAACTGATGCTCGGTGGCTTTCTGCACACCACTGTGCTCTAATGTGTTCTGCTTGGCTCTAGGGAGGCCAGCAATAGTGGTCGAGTCACGTTAGGTTGAGTTACGTTTCGTTTGACCATGTGACGATGGGTTAGGTCAGGAGTGGATAGTTTTGACTCTTGTGCTATAAACCGCAATTAGGTGGACTGCTACGCTCAATATTGCTCTACTATATTCTGCCCGACTACGGGGATGTCAGTAACAGTTGTCTCGGCACGTAAGATTGAGTTACGCTACGTTTGGTTAGGGTATGTTAGCCTGGGCTAGGTTTGGATTTTCTTGACTTACGTGGTATGGATTGTTGTTCGGAGGACACCTGTGCACTACTGTGCTCTAGAATGTTCCGCTTGGCTCTGGGCAGGCCAGCAACAGTGGCCTCGGCACGTAAAATTGTGTTAGGTTGCGCATGGCATGGCTAGGTTCGGATAGGTTTGGTTAGTGTGACTCCGACTTTTATGCTCTACACTGCTACTCGGTTGATATATGCGCTCTACGTTGCTCTACTAGCATCTGCTTGTCTCTGCGGTGGCCAGCAGTAGCGGTCGTCGCAGGCTCGGTTGAGTTATGTCACGCTTGGTAAGGTTAGGTTTGGTTAAGTTTGGTTAGGGTGCCTTTGACTTTTGCGCT
>NW_016992473.1:0-874 GCF_001483705.2 Eufriesea mexicana | reverse complement strand
AGTAGCAAAAAAGTCGAAGCAATCATGTCCTAACATAGCAAACCGTATCTCATCCGAATGTTACATAGCTCAACATAATGTGGCGCGACTATTATTGTTGCCCATCACAGAGCCGAGCAGAACGTATTAGAGGAGAGCTACAGTAGAGCGCAGAAATCCATAGAATCGCTGTGTAAATCAGTAAAGTCAGTGATATCCGAACCCAATCCATACTAACCAAACCTAACCAAACCTAGCCTAATACATCATAATGTGCCGCGATCATTATTGTTGGCCCATCCAGGGCCAAGCGGAATATAGTAGAGCACGGTGGAGCGAAGGAGTCCAACGTATAGCTGTATATAGCACAAAAGTCAAAGCTATCCTCTCCTAACATAACCAATATTCGCAGAGTCAAACGTAACACAACTAAAACCAACGTGACGAGACCACTGTTGCCGGCCTCCGCAGGGCCATGCAGAATGTAATAGAGCATAGTACAGTGCAACAATCCATCGGATTCATACCACGAAAGTATAAGATATCCTAACCAAACTTAACATAACCTAACCAAACCAAACTGTACATAACACGCACTGACGTGCCGATACCGCTATTTCTGGCTTACCCAGAGACAATCAGAGCATACTAGGGAACAGTAGAGTGCAGAAGACCGCCGTACAACAGTGTATAGTGCGAAAGCAAAGTTGTCGCAACCAAACCTTACGTAACCTATCATAACCGAACGTAACCTAACTGACCTTAAGGTTCCGAGGCCACTATTACTGGCCTTCCCAGAGCCACCCAGAATGCACTAGAGCAGGCCAGAGCGCAGAAGTCCACTGAATAGCAGTGTACATAAAAAAAGTCGAAGCTATTCTATCCTAACCTGACC
>NW_016992472.1:0-581 GCF_001483705.2 Eufriesea mexicana | reverse complement strand
ATTTCTCCCCTCCCCAGGGCTAAGCTGAACAAATTGGGGCACAGTATAGTACAGATATCCTCCGCATAGCAGTGTATAGCTCAAAAGTCAAGGGTATACAAACCTAACCTTACCTATCATTACGTATCATGTCAAGGGTATACAAACCTAACCTTACCTATCATTACCTATCTGAACCTAACGTGACGCGACCATTAATGCCGGACTCTCCGTGGCCGTGCAGAGCATATTAGGCCAGAGTGGAGCGCCGAAATCCGCCGGAAAACGGTGCTCACCACGAAGGTCGGAGGTAACCCGACATAACCTAAGCAAACACAACATAACCAAACATAGCCTAAGCTAACATATAGTGCCGAGACGACATTTACTGACCTCCCCACGGCCGTGCAGAGTATAGTAGAGCAATGTAGAGCGTAGAAATCCGCCGTATAGCAGTATACAGCACAAAAGTCAAATATATCCTCTCCTAACATGTCAAACGTAATATAAACACACGTAACATAACTTAGCCTATCGTGCCGAGACTACTGTTGCTAGCCTCCTCGGAGGCAAGCAGAATTTACTGGAACACAGTAGAGCGC
>NW_016992471.1:0-696 GCF_001483705.2 Eufriesea mexicana | reverse complement strand
TAGTAATTCGCATACAGTTTTATGCGCAGTTATTGAATACAAATGCAAAAGGTGTTTGCTGTTCGTAATTTTTGTTTGCGTAAAAGTCCATTGTTATTTGCGAAACGATTTCTATAGTGGTTTTACAGGCTGTGTCGAATATCGTAATAGGGGATGGCCTCGCGTTTCTTACCTGATTGGCAGTAGGTCCCTGTGGCGAACTTTGTTGTTCGATGACGGTGGTTTTCTTTATCTTCTTTGCGATGAGTGGAAGTGGTGCTTCCATCCTCTGGGCCTGCTGGTGGCAGCTGGTGCTGGTGCCGCTGCTGGCTACTGGACTGGTGGTTGGTCTGGGTCGGACGAGATCTCTTGCTTGGTTCCACTTTCGTCCATTGTTCCCTATTTTCGGGCGACGCATCGTTTTCCGGGGCTGCTGTATTGGCTACCTGTCTCGGTGGCTCGGCGTGGCTGAATGACGTAGGGCGGGAATTTTTCCCCGTTGTTCTTTGCTTTCTCTTCATCAAGTTGTTTCGAGAGTAGTTCTACTGTCTTGTTTAATTCATCAATAATTTTTAGCAGCTCATCGTATTGCAGGGCTGCAGGTTTCTCACTTGCTTCCTTTGTTGCAGTGGTTCTGGCTACTTTCTTCATTGGCGGCATGTCTGTCAATTTCCGTGGCGACAGTAATGATATTTTTTTGACTATTAAGTTTTGTCG
>NW_016992470.1:294-660 GCF_001483705.2 Eufriesea mexicana | reverse complement strand
ACTTCTGTGCGGAGGATTTCCGCGCTTTACTGCGCTCTATTATGTTTTGCTTGGCTTTGGTGACGCCAGCAACCGTGTTCTCGGCACGTTACTTTGAGATATATAACGTTTGGTTGTTTTACGCCTGGAATTGTAAGGATATGACAGGTTCGACTTCTATGGTGCACACTGTTTTTCGGCGGATTTCTGCGCTGTGCTGTGCTCTATTATATTCTGCTTGGCTCTCGGGAGGCCAGCCGTATTGGTCTCGGCTTGTTAGTCTGAGATAGGGTGCGTTTGGTTATGTTACGTTTGGTTAGGTTAGGAGAGGATATCTTTGACTTTTGTGCTATACACTGCAGTTCCCAGCTTTGATCTGGGAATGCT
>NW_016992470.1:0-279 GCF_001483705.2 Eufriesea mexicana | reverse complement strand
TCAGGTTTTGGTATATTACGTTTGGTTTTGTTAGGTTTGTTTGGGTTTGGTTTGCATATCTTTGACTTTCGTGCTATAAACTGCCATTCTATGGCCTTCTGCTTTCTACTCACCTCTAGTGTACCCCGTTTGGCGATGGGGAGGCCAGCAATTGTGGGCTGCGATCGTTGGGATATGATTGTTCACGTTTGATTAAGATAGGTTAGGACAGGTTATGTTAGGATATCTCCTACTTCTTTGCTGTACACAACAATTCGGACAATTCCAGATACCTACATG
>NW_016992469.1:0-246 GCF_001483705.2 Eufriesea mexicana | reverse complement strand
GCCTGGCCTGCTGATGACAGCAATAGTGGTCGCGGCACGTTCCGTTCTGTTATGCTACGTTCGGTTAGGTTTCGTTAGCTTGGGTTAGGTCCGGATATCTTTGGATTTTCTACTATACACTGCGATTCACGTATTTCGTCACTCTACTGTTCTCTACTATATTCTGTCCGGCTCTGGGGAGTTTGGTTAGTATAGGCTAGGTCAGGCGTGGTACGGATATCTTTGGCATCTGTGCTGTGCATTGTA
>NW_016992468.1:0-1179 GCF_001483705.2 Eufriesea mexicana | reverse complement strand
CATACTGTGGGGTCGCCAGCAGTAGTGGACGCCGCACGTTAGGTTGAGTTTAGTTACGTTTGGTTAAGTTAGGTTCCTTTGGGTTAGGATGTGGTAGCTTTGACTTTTGTGCTACACACTGCAATTCTTTGGACCTTTGCGCTCTCCTGTGCGCTATAACACTCTGCTTGTATCTGGGGAAGCCGGCATTAGTTTTCGTGGCACGTAAGGCTTAGTTATTCAACGTTTGGTTAGGTCTGCTTAGGTCAGGATATCTTTGACTTTTGTGCTGTATATCGATAGTTGGTGGCTTTGTTCGCTCTACTGTGCTCTACTATACCCTGCTCGACTCTGGGGAGGGCAGCAGTAGTGATCATGGCACGATAGGTTGTGTTAGGCTACGTTTGGTAGCGCTACGATTCGTCATGTTAGGATAGGGTAGCTTTGCCTTTTGTGCTGTGCACCGCTGTTCGAAGCATTTCTACGCTCTGCATTGCTCTGCTGCAATCTGCTCGACTCTGAGGAGACCAGTAGTAGCTGTCTCGGAACGCTACGTTGCGTTATGCTACGCTTGATCACGATACGTTAGCTTGGTTTAGGCTTGGATTGCTTTGACTTTTGTGCTGTACACTGCTATTAGGTCGATACGTGTGCAATGCATTGCTCTGCTAGCATCTGCTTGTCTCTGGGGTGGCTAGTAATAGCGGTCGTTTCAGGTTTGGTTGAGTTATGTTGCGTTTGGTTAGGCTTGGTATGGTTAAGTTTGGTTAGGTTGGCTCCGACTTTTGTGCTATACACATCTATTCGGTCGACATCTGCGCTCTGCATTGCTGTACTAGCATGTGCTTGTCTCTGTGGAGGACAGCAATGATGGTCGCGGCACGTTCGGATTGGTAAGGTTACTTTCGCTTTAGATAGGTCAGGTTAAGTTTGGTAAGGATGGTTCTGACTTCTGTGCTACACACTGCTATTCGGTGGACTCCTGCAATCTACAGTGCTCTAGTACATTCTGCTTCGCCGTGGGGAGGCCAGGAGTATTGGTCTCGGAACGTTAGTCTGAGCTATGTTGCGTTCGGTTTCGTTACGGTTGGTTAGGTTAGGATAGGGTAGCTTAGACTTTTGTGGTATGCACGGATGTTTGGTGGATTTGTCAGCTCTACAATGCTCTACTATGCTGTGCCCCGCTCTCGGTGTGCCAGC
>NW_016992467.1:0-544 GCF_001483705.2 Eufriesea mexicana | reverse complement strand
ATATCTTAAATAATTTTTAGTTTCTAATCCCTGGAGTTGATCGATTTGGCAAATGGATCACTCCATTAAGTTGTGGCGGTTAAGATTCCGCCACTACGCCCATGCAAAAGGAGCAGGCACACTATGGTCAAGTGTACACCGGGGGTGTCCCCGAAACATACCAACAGTCACTGCAGGCCAGCAAGCATTGTCCTCGGGATGGCATTGGCTATCGTCAATATCACGCCCGGGATTAGTTTGGGACCGGGCAACGATGTGCAGACCAACGTCTCTCTTAATTTACGACCTCCCGTTGCAATCATCGCGACTTTCTCGCGCGAGGGCGTTTCCCGCGCAAACTTTTGGGTTGGCTGCTTTTTTCTACCCTTTCCGTGCACACTCGACAGCTTTAAAGGCTCCTAAGACAGAGGACCCGAGATCAGTACGTGTCCTTCCACGACGCCGTGATTATTGTCTCAGTCGCCACGACAAGCGCCGGCACACGCATTGCGAGCCACCACAAAGTAATCTGGGAAATCGATTAGCAAATAAGTTTCAAGCGAAT
>NW_016992466.1:0-543 GCF_001483705.2 Eufriesea mexicana | reverse complement strand
TTGCTTCTAGAAAATATCGATCGATTTATAATTTGTTTTTGTTGGCAATGGCCGATTCGCGATTTCTTTCCGAAATGGTATCCAACGTATAGGAAGAGTCAACAGCCAAAGTCTGCAGCCAAAATGAACTTTTAAAGAGAAAACAGATAGCGAGAAGAGAAAAGGAGGTAAATAGGAAACGCAAATTATTTGAAAGTAAACCTGAAACACTGAAACAGTAGAAGACTGTGAGAACTGAACAGGACGAAATTTGACGGTGGAGAAAATCTCGGAAAGGTCGACACGTGAGAGGCTGACTGAATGATTGAAGGAAGTGAATTCTAAGCTGAAGAAAATGAACAGCAAGCAAATCACGATGAAAAGAAAAGGATAAACACAAACAGCTGGATAAATGGAAATAAGGAAAATAGATGAAAGGAAAAATAAAATTATTTTTCACCTTTTTAATTACTTTCTAAATCGTTGATGTACCCCGATTATGTCGTGTGACATGGGATGAACATTCCCTGCATATAAATTAATATTTAACAACAAACGTCATCT
>NW_016992465.1:0-508 GCF_001483705.2 Eufriesea mexicana | reverse complement strand
CTAAAGTGCCGCGAACACCACTGCTGGCCTTCCCAGAGTCAAGGAGAACATATTAGTGGAGAGTAGGATTCAGAGTTCCATAGAATCGCATTGTATATCTGAAAAGTCAATGGTACCCGAGCCTAGCCCAAACAAAAAGAACATTGCTGTAACGTAGCCTAACTCAGCCTAACGTGCCGAGACCGCTATTGCAGCACTCAACAGGGCCAAGCAGGATATGCAAAGGCACAGTAGAGCACAGAAATCCATCGAATGTAAGTGTACAGCGCAAAAGATGGAAATACCCTTACAATGGTTAGCATAACCCAACGTACGCGAACGTAACCTTACACAACATAACGTGCCCAGGCGACTATTACAGGCCTTCGGAGAGCCGGCATGAAAGCATTAGAGCGCTGTAGGTCGCAGAGATCCATCTAATAGCTGACTATAGCGCTAAAGTGACAGCTGCCCTCTCCTAACCTAACCAACCTTAACATGACCAAGCCTACCTTAACATAACGTAACG
>NW_016992464.1:0-1037 GCF_001483705.2 Eufriesea mexicana | reverse complement strand
AATAGACCTATTCTCTGGCAGGTAGATGGCTGTTCTTGCCATTGGATTGAAGGCGTTAGGCGTCCTATTCTCGAAGCTATAACAGATTATAGATTTTGAACGGACCAATTCCCTGGCAAGCAGATGGCTGTACTTGCCTTTGGATTGAAGACGTTAGGCCATCTGTCCACCATGCTATAACAGGTTATAGACTTTGAATAGCCCTATTCTCTGGCAAGTAGATGGCTGTACTTGCCATCGGTTTGAAGGCGTTAGGCGATCTGTTCACCAAGCTATAACATGTTAAAGATTTTGAATAGACCGATTCTCTGGCAAGTAGATGGCTGTACTTGCCATTGGATTGAAGGCGTTAGGTTCTCTTTTCACCAAGCTGTAACAAGTAATAGATTTTGAATAGACCAATTCTCTGGCAAGTAGATGGCAGTACTTGCCATTGCATTGAAGGCGTTTGGCGGTCTATTCACAATGCCATAACAGATTATAGATTTTGAATAGACTTATCCTCTGGCAAGTAGGTGGCTGTACTGGCCATTGGATTGAAGGCGTTAGGCCATCTATTCAGCAAGCTATAACAGGTTATAGATTTTGAATAGACCTATTTTCTGGCAAGTAAATGTTTGTTCTTGCCATTGAATTGAAGGCGTTAGCCGATGTATTCACCAAGCTATAACAGATTATAGATTTTGAATAGACCTATCCTCTGGCAAGTAGATGGGTGTATTTGCCATTGGATTGAAGGCGTTACACGACGTATTCACCAAGCTTTCACAGATTATAGATCTTAGATAGGCATATTCTTTGGCAAGTAGACGGCTGTACTTGCCACTGGTTTGAAGGCGTTAGGCGATCTATTCACCAAGCTATAACAGGTTATAGATTTTGAATAGACCTATTCTCTGGCAAGTAGATAGCTGTACTTACCATTGGATTGAAGGCGTGAAGCGATCTATTCACTATGCTACAACAGGTTATATATTTTGAATAGACCTATTCCCATGCAAGTAGATGGCATTACTTGAGATTGGATTGAAGGCGTT
>NW_016992463.1:262-585 GCF_001483705.2 Eufriesea mexicana | reverse complement strand
CCTGCTTACTTACGCAAGGAAGTTAGCTCACCACGGTGTTATTCGAAAATGACAATAAAATTATTTTTTCTGGCAAGATTCCATAGCAGTCCAATGGCTACAGCACTCAAAAAGCATCTTTCCTCCTTACATACGCAAGGAAGTTAGCTCACAGCGATGTTAGCCGAAAATGTGAATAAAATTGAATTTTCCAGCCAGATTCTACAGCATTGCAGTGGATATAGGACGCCAATTGAATCCATCCTCCTTATTTATGCAATAAAGTTAGCTCACCACGATATTAGTCGAAAATGTCGTCAACATTGTATTTTCCAGCCACATTT
>NW_016992463.1:0-238 GCF_001483705.2 Eufriesea mexicana | reverse complement strand
CACGCCAAGAAGATCTTTCCTCTTTTCCTATGCAAGGAAGTTAGCTCACAACGATATTAGCCGAAAATGTCAGCAAAATTGTATTTTCCAGCAACATTCTATATAATTGCAATGGCTATAGCACTCTAAAAGC
The DNA here is from genome assembly GCF_001483705.2 of Eufriesea mexicana. Taxonomy (NCBI): domain Eukaryota; kingdom Metazoa; phylum Arthropoda; class Insecta; order Hymenoptera; family Apidae; genus Eufriesea; species Eufriesea mexicana. Next base: position 105 of record NW_016992463.1, on the reverse strand, counting down.
ATCTTTCCTCCTTACCTATGCATGAAAGTTAGGTCACCACATTATTAGTAGAAAATGTCAACAAAATTGTATTTTCCAGCCACATTCTATACCATTGCAATGGCT
>NW_016992462.1:0-662 GCF_001483705.2 Eufriesea mexicana | reverse complement strand
CCTAACTGAGCCTGACGTGCGGAGACCACTATTGCTGGCACCTCCAACGTCAAGCAGGGTATAATAAAGCTCAGAAGAGCGCCGATATCCACCGTATAGCAGTGTTTATCGCAAAAGCCAAAGCTACCCTATGTATCGCAAAAGCCAAAGCTACCCTATCCAAACCAAACCAAACTTCACCTAGCCAAACGTAACCTATCACAACCAAACGTGCAACGACCCCGTTTGATGGTCTCTCCGGTGTCAAGCGGACGATAGTGGAGCTACGCAGACCGCCGATGTGAACCATATAGCAGCGTACAGCACAAAAGTTAAAGTCATCCCAACCAAACATATCATAGCCTAACCTAACCGAACGCAACCTACCTCAACCGAACGTACCACGAACTCTATTTCTGGCCTCCCCAGAGACAAGGAGATGCTAGTAGAGCAATGCAGTGCAGAGATATCGATCGGATAGCCGTGTATTGCACAAAAGCCCATGCTATCCAAATCAAACCTGTACCTAACGTAACGAAGACATGCGTAACTTAACTCGAACTTGCGCGCCAAGACCTCCATTTCGGGGCTCTCCATAGCAAAGCCGAACATACTGGAGCACAGTAGAGCGCGGCAGCCCCCCGAACAGAATTCTACTCCACGATAGTCAATGCTATTCGAAC
>NW_016992461.1:0-509 GCF_001483705.2 Eufriesea mexicana | reverse complement strand
CACCGAATAGCAGTATATAGCGCAACAGTGAGAGTCATTCTATCACAACCTGACCTAGCGTAACATAACCAGACGAGCATAACCTAACCTAACGTACCTACACCACTATATCTAACCTCTCGAGGGCAAGGCAGGGCACACTAGAGCAATGTAGAACGTAGATATCCGCCGAATAGCAGTCTATAGCACAAAAGTTGAAGCCATCTTTTCCTAACCTAAGAAATCGTAACGTAACCAAGCGTAACATAACGCAAAGTAACGTACCGCGACCGCAATTGCTCGTCTCCACACATTCGAGCATAGTATTGTAGTGCACAATAGGGCGCCGAATTCCACGGAAAAGCAGTGTACAACAGGAAAGTCATAGCTGTCCAAACCTAACCCAAACCAATATAACCTTACCTTTCGTAGCATAACACAACCTAACTTGCCGAGGCTGCTATTGGTGGCACCCCCAGAGACAAGCAGAGCATAATCGTGGTGAGCAAACGTTTCTGCATGAAGAAGGA
>NW_016992460.1:0-592 GCF_001483705.2 Eufriesea mexicana | reverse complement strand
ATATTACTTTTACGTATAATGTAAAAGCAATTTTGATTAATTAATTAATTAATTTTTTTTTTTCTAAGACTGTAACATAAGTAATAATAATAATTAATAAAAAGGTGGTCAAGATGTCTTATATATTGAAATGTATATGGAAACGTATGTAGCAGTATTGTTTTTATGTATAACATAAAGACAACTTTAATTAATGGATTTATTTATTCTTATATCTTTTTAATAAGACTATAGCATAAGTAATAATAACAATTAATAAAGAGGTGACATGAGACGATCAAGACTTTTATATATTGAAATGCATATAGTAATATAATAATATTACTTCTACGTATAATATAAAAGCAATTTTAGTTAATCGATTTATTTATTTTTATATCTTTTTGATAAGACTGCAGTATAAGTAATAGTAACAATTAATAAAGAGGTGACCAAGATGATTTATATATTGAAATGCTCATACTAATATAACTATTAATATTGCTTTTACGTTTAATCTAAAGGCAATTTTAATTAGTCTATTTATTTATTTTTATTTTTTTATTTTTATAAGATTGTAGCATAAGTAATAATAATAATTAATGAAGAGATG
>NW_016992459.1:0-390 GCF_001483705.2 Eufriesea mexicana | reverse complement strand
TACCGAGACCACTATTGCTTTCCCCCAGAGCCAAGCAGAATATACTAGAGCGCAGTAGAGCGCCGGAAACCACCAAATAGCTGTGTATAGCACAAAAGTCAAAGATGTTCTAAGCTAAACTGACCTAACCTAACCTAACTTAACGTAGAATAATTAAACGTGAAGAGCCGAGACCACCACCGGTGGCCAACCCAGAGCCAAGCAGAACACATTAGAGCACCGTAGGTACGCAGATATCCACATAACAGCAGTGTATAGCACAAAATTCAAGACCACCCTAACCACAAGTATCCTATCCTAACTTAACCAAACATAACCTTACACAACCTACCGCGCCACGACCGCTATTGCTGGTCTCCCCAGAGTCAAGCAGAGTATAGTAGAGCAATG
>NW_016992458.1:0-579 GCF_001483705.2 Eufriesea mexicana | reverse complement strand
GTGCTATAGCCACTGCAATGCTGCAGAATCTGGCTGGAATGTACAATTTTATTGACATTTTCGCCTAATATCGTGGTTAGCTTACATTCTTCGATAAATAAGGAGAAAAGATTCTATTTGCGTGCTTTAGCCATTGCGATACTATAGAATCTGGCTGGCAAATACAATTTAATTGACAATTTCGGCAATATCGTGGTGAGCTACCTATCATGGATAAATAAGGAGGAAAGATGCTATTGGCGTGCTGTGGCCATTGCAATGCTATAGAGTCTTCGTCTAAAATCCAATTTTATAGACATTTTCTACTAATGCCGTGGTGAGCTTACTTACTTACATAAATAAGGAGGAAGGATTCTCTTGGCGTGCAATAGCCAATGCAATGCTATAGAATCTGGATGGAAAATTAAATTTTATTAACATTTTCGAATAATATCGTTGTGGGCTTACCATCTTGCATAAATGAGGAGGAAGGATTCTATTGGCGTGCTGTAGCCACTGCAATGCTATAGAAACTAGATGGAAAATGATATTTTATTAACATTTTCGAATAATATCGTGGTGCGCTATCTTTCTTTGATA
>NW_016992457.1:0-332 GCF_001483705.2 Eufriesea mexicana | reverse complement strand
GTCGATCCCAGCAATAGTTTGTCTCGGCAAGTTAGTTTGAGTTAGCTTACGTTTGGTTATATTTGGTTAGGTTACGCTCTACCAGGTAACTTACACATTCGTGCTTTACACTGCTATTCGGTGTGTTCCTGCCCTGTACTTTGCTCTACTGAATTACGCTTAGCATTCGGAATGCCAGTAACATTGCTCTCCGCAAGTTAGGTTCAGTTAGGTTTCTTAGGGATAGTTTCGGCTGTGTTAATTTCGGTAGCTGTAGCTTTGGCTTTCGTGTTATACACTGTCGTCCGGTGTATTCTGCGCTTGCCTGCACTCTACTTCATTCTGCTCGGTGC
>NW_016992456.1:0-579 GCF_001483705.2 Eufriesea mexicana | reverse complement strand
AGCATCAGTCTGTACAAGAATGACTTAGATTCTGTAGCAATTCTAGAATGGCAGATTACGGATCCATTACAACACAAGGCACTAACGATTTGAATTGCATGCTGGGTAACAGCTATCATCATAGATCTATAGCCATTGTACTAATTTGTTAAATGTGTATAAGAATTTCAGAGAAAACCTAGAATAATAAACGTATAGGACAATTGTGGCCACGAGTACTGAAGAATATCATTACGGAACATTCTACATCTACCAACCGAGCACTATAGCCGCAGTATTATTATATTCTACGGCAACAGTGGTATAGTCTCATCGTGTGGTACGGCCACAAACATTTACAATTCACAGTACGGTACTTGGTATGACCACCAACACAGCACAATAGGCGTTGGTATAATGACTTCACTGATGCCACGAACTCTACAACAACTCTGGAGTTTTCAAAGAATAGGTAATATATCTGTGGTGACAGTGGCGATTGAAAATAAAGTACTGAATGTAGCCATCTACACAATAATTTAGGTATTTTATTAATCTGTTCGATGATCATGTAAATTCTGCAGCAATTGTAGAATGTTC
>NW_016992455.1:0-536 GCF_001483705.2 Eufriesea mexicana | reverse complement strand
CCAGATCATGTCTGGTCAGGTCAGGTCAGTTCAGGTCAGTTCACTTCAGATCAGACCATGTCACGTCAGGTCACCTCAGGTGAGGTCAGGCCAGGCAAGTTCGTGGATGGTCTGGTCAGTTCTGGTCAGGTCAAGAAAGGTCAGGTCAGGTCAGGTCAGTCAGGACAGGTCATCGGTTAAAGTCAGGACAAGTCAGGTCGGGTCAGGTCAGATCAGTCAGGTCAGGTCACGCCAGGTCAGGTCAGGTCAGGTCAGATGAGGTCAGGGCAGGAAATGTCATGTCAGGTCAGGTCAAGTCTGGTAAGGTCAGGCCAGGCCATGTCATGTCTGGTCAGGTCAGGTCAGGTAAAGCCGGTTAAAGTCAAGACAGGTCAGGTCGAGTCAGGTAATGTCAGTTCAGGTAAGGTCAGTTCAGGTCGGATCATGTCAAGCCAGGTCAGGCCAGGTCAGGCAAGGTCAGGCCAGGACAGGTTATGTCATATCAGTCCGGGCAGGTCAGGTCATGTCAGGTCAGATGCTGTCAGTTCTGGTCAGAT
>NW_016992454.1:0-623 GCF_001483705.2 Eufriesea mexicana | reverse complement strand
TATGCTATGTTTGGCTATGTTCTGTTGGTTTGGGTTATGTATGGATAGTTTAGACTTTTCTGACATACACTGCGATTATATCGACTTCTGCGCTCCACTCTCCACAAATTTGTTCTGCTTGACTCATGAATGGCCAGCTACAGTGGCCTCTTCACGATACATTGCGGCAGATTACGATCGGTTAGTTTGGGTCAGGTTAAGTTTTGTCAGTGTAGCTTCAACTTTTGAGCTGTACACTGCTATTCGGTGTACATCAGCGCCCTACTGCGCTCTAGAATGTCCTGCTTGGCTCTGGGAAGGCCAGAAATAGTGGTCGCGGCAAGTCGTGATATGTCAGTATACCTTCGGTTATGCGACGATTCTATAGTTTAGGAGAAGGCAGCTATGCCTTTAGTGCTGCAGCCTGCTATTAGGTGGTTTCCCTCGCCATACTATCCTTTAATGCTTTTAGCTTGGCTCTGTGAAGGCCAGCAATATTGGCCTCAGCACGTTACGTTGAGCCATGTCACGATCTGTTAGGTTGGGTCAGGTTAATCTTTGTCAGTACAGCTCCTGCGCTTTACACTGCTATTAGGTGTATTTCAGCGCTCTACTGTGATTTAGTGTGTCTGCTTGGCTCCGGC
>NW_016992453.1:0-617 GCF_001483705.2 Eufriesea mexicana | reverse complement strand
CTGAGCAAGGAGGAAAGATCCTTCTGGAGTGCTATAGCCATTTCAATGCAGTAGAATCTGGCTCGAAAGTTCAATTTTACTGACATTTTCGACTAATATAGTGGGGAGCTAACTTTCCTGCATAAACATGGAGTAAAGATTCTATTGGCGAGCTATAGCCACTGCAATGCTATGGAATCTGGATGGAAAATTCAATATTATCGACATTTTCGTCTAATATCGTGGTGAGCTAACTTCCTTCACTAGGTAAGGAGGAAAGATCCTTCTGTAGTGCTATTGCCATTGCTAAGCAGTAGTATCTGGCTAGAAAGTTCAATTTTATTGAGATTTTTGACTAATACCGTGGAGAGCTAAATTTCAGGCACAAATAAGGAGAAAAGATACTATTGGCCTTCTATAGCCATTGCAATGCTCTTGAATCTGGCTGGAAACTTCTATTTTATTGACAGTTTCGACTAATTTCGTGGTGAGCTACCTTTCTTGCATAAATAAGGAGTTTTGATTCTATTGGCGAGCTACAGACATTGCAATGATGTAGAATGTGGCTGGAAAGCACAATTTTTTTGACATTTTCGACTAATATCGTGGCGAGCTAACTTTCTTGCATAAACATGGAG
>NW_016992452.1:0-767 GCF_001483705.2 Eufriesea mexicana | reverse complement strand
GGGAGGCCAGAGAGAATAGTCGCCCCACGTTAGGTGCAGTTATATTACGTTTGGTTAGGTTAGAATACGTTGTGCTTCGTTTGGGTGTCTTTGTCTCTTGCGCTACGCACTCCTACTCTATGAGCTTCTGCTCTCTTCTGTGCGCTATCGAAATCCGCTTCCCTCTGTGGACGCCAGGAATAGTGGTCTTTGCACGTTAGGTTGAGTTATGTTACGTTCGGATAGGCTACGTTTGGTTAGGCTTGGCTAGGATAAGTTTGACTTTTGTGCTTTACACTGCAATTGGGATGATTCCCGCGCTCTACATTTCCCTGCTCTACTCTGCTAAGCTCTCGCGAGGCCAGCAATAGCTGTCGTTGAACGACAGTACGGGTTACGTTACGTCTGCTCATGTTACGTTGTGGTAGGTTAAGAAAGGACAGCTTTGGCTTTTGCGATAGACACTGCTGTTCGTTGGATTTCTGCGCTCTACTGTGCTCTAATATTTCCTGCTTTGCACTGTGAATCCCAGATATAGTGGCCGCGGCGATTTGAGTTGTGGTAGGTTACGTTTGGTTAGGTTAGGTTTGCTGGTATAGGTCGGGTATACTTCACTTTTGTACCATACACTGCATTTCTATGAACCTCTGAGATCTACTCTTCTCTAATTTGCCCTGCTTGGCGATGTGGAGGCTAGTATTATTGGGATGGGCGCGTTAGGTTGGCAGGTTGCATTTGGTTGTGTTACGTTAGGCCAGGTTATGATGGGTAATCTTTTCTTTGTGCTT
>NW_016992451.1:0-642 GCF_001483705.2 Eufriesea mexicana | reverse complement strand
ACATACATATATACACACATTCGTTCATACGTCCATCCATCCACCCATCCATCCATGCATCCATGGAGACATCAATACATTCATCCATACATACATCCATAAATACATACTTACATACATCCATTCATACATCCATGCATACATCCATTCAAACATCCATTCATACATCCATGCATACATCCATGCATACATCCATGCATAAGTCCATACATTCATCCATACAAGCATCCATACATCCATCCACTCTTCCGTCCATTCTCCGATCAATTCATCCACACACACATCCATAGATACATGCATCCGTGCATCCATCTTTACATACATCCATCGATCCAGCCATCCATACATACACCCATTCATACATCCATCGAACCATACGTCCATCCATCCATAAAAGTACCCATCCATACATCCACCCATCCATACATTTATACATCCACACATCCATAAATCCATCCATCCATACATGCATGCAACCACACATACATGCATAAATACATCCATACATACATCGACTCATACATCCAACCATACATCCATCCACCGATACATCCAGCCATCTATACATCCATACAGATATACATCCATACATCCATGCATACATACATCCACACATCCATAACGCAACTACGGCCATACATT
>NW_016992450.1:0-1147 GCF_001483705.2 Eufriesea mexicana | reverse complement strand
GGCTGGCTACGTCTTTTGTGCTATACGCCGCTGTTCGGTGGATTTCTGTGCTCTAGGGTTCTCTAATATGTTCATCTTGGATCTGGTGGGGGACAGCAAATCCGGTATCGGCACGTTACGTTGAGTTTGGCTACGTTCGGTAAGGTTATGTTATGTCAGGTTAGGCTAGGATATCTATAGCTTTTATGCTTTACACTGCAGTGAGGCGGATTATTGCGCTCTACGGTGCTCTATTATACTCCGTCTGGCACTGTGGTTGTCAGCAATAGTGGTCTAGGCTCGTTAGGACGTGTTTGGTTACGCTTGGCTGCGTTATGCTTGGTTAGGTTAAGCTAGGATAGCTACGACTACTTTCCTATACATTGCTGTTCGGTAGATTTGTGCACTGTGCTGTGCTCCATTATGCTCTGCTTGTCTCTGGGTAGGCCAGCAGTAGTGGCCTCGGTATATTAGGTTGTGTCACCCAACGCTCCGTTAGGTTAGGTTACGTAAGGTTATCTTCGACTTTTGCGCTTTACACTGCAATGGAACGGACTTCTGCACTCCACAGTGCTCCAATATATTCTGGTTGGCTGTGTGGATGTCAGCAATGGTGGTCTAAGCACGTTAGGTCGGGTTAGGTTATGCTTGGTCTGCTTACGTTTACTGAGTTAGCTCTTGATACCTTTGACTTTCGTGGTATGCACCGACATTTTGTTGATGTCTGCGCTCTACTACGCTCTCCTCAACTCTGGGAATGCCGGCAATAGCAGTCGCGTCCCCTTGGGTTTTGTTAGGTTACATTTGTGTATGATACGATTCCTTAGGTCTGTAGCGTGGGCTTCGAATTTTCTGCTATACACTGTTATTCTATGGATTTCTGCCCTCTACCCTCCCCTAATATGCTTTTCTAGACACTGTTGATGTCAGCTGTACTGGTCTCCGCAGGTTGCGTTGTGTTAGATAAGTTTCAGTTAGGTTACGCTGAGTTGGGATAAGTTAGGGTAGTTTTGACTCTTGTGCTAAGCACTGCTATTCGGTGGATTTCTAGGACCTGCTGTACTCTACTATACTCTGCTCGGCCCAGGGGAGGCCAGCAATACAGGCCACTGCACGTTCTGTTGAGCTACGTTAGGTTTGGCTATGTTACGGTTGATTATGTTAGGAG
>NW_016992449.1:0-471 GCF_001483705.2 Eufriesea mexicana | reverse complement strand
TGAATTTTCGAGGCAGAATCTATAGCACTGCAATGGCTATAGCACGCCAATAGAGTCGTTCCCACATATTTATGCAAGAAAGCTACCTTACCACGATATTAGATGAAGATGTCAACGAAATTGAATCTTCCATCCCTTACTATAGGATTGCAATGGCTATAGCTGGCCAATAGAATCTTTCCTCCTTATTTATGCAAGAACGTTACCACACTGCGATATAAGTCGAAATTGATAATAAAATTGAATTTTCGAGCCAGATTCTATGGCACTGCAATGGCTACACCGTGCCAATAGAATCTTTGCTCCTTATTCATGCGTGGATGTCAGCTCACCACGATATTGGTCGAAAATGTTAATGAAATTGAATTTTGCATCCAGATACTATAGAATTGCAATGGCTATAGCTGACCAATAGAATATTACCTACTTATTTATGCACGAAAGCTACCTCGCAACGATATTAGTCGAAAA